>NC_134537.1:57956963-58259256 GCF_050624435.1 Tenrec ecaudatus | reverse complement strand
GTTGTGCCTGTCTTAGGTAGCCAGGTGCGACTCTGACCCTTACCCGTCTTCGGCTTCTCTGAACGCATCTTATCCACCTTAGGTGGAGGCGAACAAAGGCCTGTCTTAGGTTGGTGTCAGGGGCACCCAGTCTTACCCGTCATTGGCTATCCAACTCATCTCATAAGGGTGAAGGGTCTTACCGGTGATGCATACTCATCGTCAGATACCGAGCCACCCCGACTAATCATCTCAAGGCGATGGTAATGGACCTGTATGGGCTTAGCCTGGATGGCCTCTATTTGTTGTTTGATAAAAGACATAAGTTTGTTAAAGATGACGGGCCCCAATGAAATTACAACAAGCAAAACAATTACCGGCCTTGTAAAGGGGGCAAGAAATGAAAATAACGGCAAAGACCACCAATTCATTGAGTTGAGCGAACTTGGGGGGCAGGCGTCCAAAATTAAGTAATTCCCTGCTGATCTTATTGAGATTGTTTACCTGCTCCTCAACTAATCCAGATTCATTAATATAGTAACAACATTCTTCTTGTAAAAACAGACAAGTACCCCCCTTTTCGGCTGTAATAAGGTCCAGTGCGCGCCGATTTTGCAAAACAACTTGAGCTAAAGAGCTGATTTGTCATTGGAGAGACGCCAGAGACTGTGCAGAGTCATCCAGAGCTTCTTGAAGGCGGGCGGCCAGATCATTGGTGGCGGTGATAGAATGTCCAAGTGCTCCTCCTCCAAAACCAACAGCAGCGACAGAGGAGGCCAATGAAAGGCCCATTAAGACAGGGAGAAAAATAGCTCTTTTTGACTTGGAAAGGGAGTGAGGGGAAATTATAGATCGAAATTCAATGGTGGTATAAACAGTTAATTGGGGCACCAGAGTAACAGGCATACACCATAAGGAAGACGGGAGGGAAGCATTCAAATGTTTTGTGAGGGTATGATTACACCAAAAGAAAAAACCATTGGGCTCAACTGCTTCTTTTGTGAGAGTAAGAGAGTTATTACAAAGAGATGAGGATGACGCGGAGTAACAAAACAGAACTTGGGTTGTGCCAGGAGGTAAATAAAGGGGAACATCATTGACAATTATAGGAGTTTGGGGAGGTGGGGTGGTGTTGGTATTATTAGAAATAGGGTTGGAGGTTGGGACTGCAGCAAGCAGGGGGTGATTGCTGCGATTCTGATTCCAAGACAAAAGGTGAAGGTCCACATCTGTGAGTAGAAGGGTCTTCGGGCTAATATAAACTTGTTGAACCTGTAAAAACACAAAAAGAGAACTATCTCCCAGGGGGTTGACTCCTCCCTGGGGGGTATTACTTCAGGTTTATGGTCCATTTGTCTGACCAGTCTTTCTTGAGAATAGACACAAAGGGAGCCTCTTCCCCAGGTAATTCCGTGCCATGAATTGTTTATAGGATCTTTCCATTTTGCCACGGCAAACTGTGAGTTAGATTTAGGGTGCCAAAACCGGTCTGCAGCTGATTTTCCCGAGTCATCAAGGCGTAAGAAATTGAGTATAAATAAGGCACGATTAAGAAGGTTCTGGGGGTTGCCTTTTGTAGGGTACCATTGTCCTGTTTTTATTTTTTCAATAGTAAGTTTTATTGTTAAGTTTGATCTTTCCACTACCCCCTGGCCTTGGGGGTTATATGGGATGCCAGTGACAGGCTTTATAAAGAGTTTGCAACAAAATTCTTGAAAGGCTGCAGATGTGTAACCAGGGCCATTGTCTGTTTTTATTTGCTTAGGGGCCCCAAGTATAGAGAAACAGTTCAAAAGGTGAGCTATAACATGTTTGGTGACCTCTACTGTTTGGAGGGAATCCACTAAAGGTGTCCACGCACACGTGAACATATTTTAAATTACCAAACTCAGAAAGGTGGGTTACATCCATTTGCCAGATATCATTTGGCACCAATCCTTTAGGATTGACTCCCAAGTGAGGTACCGGGAGATGGGTTACACAGTTGGAGCATTGTTTGACTATTTGTCTAGCTTGTTCCCTGGTTATTTTATACGTTAGGCGTAGAGTTCGAGCATTCATATGTAAAGAATGGGCGAAGCGAGCCTTTTCAACGTTATCTGTGGAGGCAGAGGCGACAAAGCGGGTGGCCGCATCAACAATCCCATTGCCTTGAGATAAGGGGCCCGGGAAGGCATGAATGGGCTCTAATATGACCAACGAAAAAGGGGGCTGTCCTGGCATGAATTGTTTTTTGACATTCCAAGAACAGGGCCGAAGTTTCGGCAGTCTTTTTTATTTGAGGAGCGGTTTCCAATAAAGGAATGGAATGTGCCAAATAAGCGCTATCAGTGTATACATTAAGGGGTTTGTCTGCAAATTGTGATAAAACGCACATGATACCCTTGAGCTCAACCAACTGGGCTGAAACGCAGTCAGTTTGAATTTTTGTAATTATGCCATTTACACAAAAGGCTGCAATTCCTGTTGAGGACCCATCAGTAAAAACTAAAAATGCATTGTTAAGAGGGTGTATTAACTACTTGGGTGCCTTGTTTAGGAGTTAATACTGTGTGGGAGGAGCAACAGATGTCCAGTCTTGCACTGCCTGCTGTTGCCCTTGAAAGGGAGGCAAGGCTTGTGGGCACGATACCAGGTGCTGGGTCTGAGGGAGTTGGTGGCCTCGAGGGACACAGCAGATTTTAACTCTTTTATGTACTTGAGGCTAATGCGGCGATATTGCTGATCTTTAGTGCTAGCCTCTTGCGGATTGTTAGTACTAACCTCCTCCTCCTCATCTCCACTATCTGTGCCTGATTGCTCATCAGAGTGATTTCCTTGTATTTCTGCTGCAGGTGAGTCATCACCATCTGGGTCGCTCTCAGTGCCTGTAGTTTCACTTTCGGCAGGCGCCCGCGATTTAGAGCGGGTGACTGGGAACGCAAGTGTAGTTTTAGAGGGCTTAATTTTGCCAAGCCTTGGAGCCCGAGAGACCAGCGTTCTTTCTAACAGGGGGGCGGCGGCTCCCTGAGTACCGGGGCTCACAGGTCTAATTTCCAGCTGTTGCAAAACATTTTGTAAAGACTGGAAACCTTCGCAACACATTTTCGTGGCTTCTTTTAAAAGTGCCCAATTATGAGGGGCGTGCGTGATAGGAGCTGAGGCGGCAGTGGCAGGAACAGGGGCATGCTTTCCCGGGGTATTGTACGGCGGTGGCCGGCCAGAGAATACCGATAAGGGAGGCCAATCGGGGTTACGATAATGCGCCGAGGCTTCTTCTAAATCATCCCAATTAATTTCTGGGTCTGCGTTTCGTAGAGGATTTTGCGGGGCTGAAGTTTGTAAGGGCGCCTGCAAGGGCGCTTGAGGGTTCTTAGAAGGAGGGTGATTTTTATGTTCAGCAAGGGACAGGTAAAGTAATTTTGGAGGAGTTATCTCTGTCTCGAAAACAATAGAAAGGGAATCCTGTTCTCTGGGTTTTTCTGGGGGAGGAATAGAAGGTGGAGGTGACAAACAAACAGACGGAGGTCGGGAGGAAGGTTTATTGCTCTTATATCCAGTTTTTAAATAATCATGCGACTGGGACACAACCTTAGAAATATCAGGGTGATAATGGTGAATTTGCAAAATTTCCCGTATCAAAGACCAGAGATTATAGGCATCAACAGGCACTTTAGAAGGCCCAAAAGAACGATAATAATCTTGTAAACAATCCCCTACCCGTAACCAACGTTTTTCATCGATGGTTACTTCCTGGGGGAACCAAGGACACACATCTTCCAGGAAAATAAAAACTTTACTAAATCTATCTTTTTAACCCGAGTCCCACGTGTCTTAAGAGATGCTTTTAGTTCCTCAATGAATTCCTCATGTGCGGACAATGTTTGTCCCATGATGTGATGCACTGCATCGCTTACCTTACGAGTGTCGATATCGCAGTTGGGCAGGAAACAAAGCCTTGCTGTTAGAAAGGGGCCAAGTTTCTGCTACGTGTCTGAGGCCAGGGTCTTAATGGCTATCAGCTCCCAACAGATTTTAAATTGTAAACACCTGGTCTGCCAAAGACTATGGATGCCCCAATTCCATTTGCAGGGTCCCCATATGGATTAAGTCTCCATTGAATCCTCTCTGACCATAATTGAGGGATGTGAAGAGCCTTGCTATCACATGGAGATCATTGCAAAGTTGATTATGGAGATATAGTTAGGTTAAAATTAAATACCTTATCATTTGATATCCGCTTTGACCCATTTAAAAGCTGTTACAGTTTGTAATGGTTTCTGGGTGTTTTTTTATGATTGTCTATATTTTTGAGTCATCGTTGCTAGTTTTAATTGTTTGCTTGCTGTTTGTATTTTGTGTGATTTCTCTATATGAAATCCAAGAGAGGTAGATCTATAGAGTCAGAACTGGATAGGGGCATGGCAGTGGAAGATAGAGGAAATGAGGAGCTAACAACAATTTGTGTGAGAAGAAAAAATTCTGAAATTGTTTGCAATAATGATGCCACAATATGATTAAACAGTTAAATTTTATGATATGTGAAGCATATTCAAATAAATAAATAAATTGTAGAAGACAGAGGAAGTGACACTAAATTTGACCTTTAAAATGTGCCTTAAAAATGGCTGGTGTGCTTCTCTTAACATAAAGGTTATGATAATATAAGGCAATCTGGAGCACGTGAATAAAAAAAAGGAGCAAGAGAAAAACAAAAATATTGGTAATAAAGACACTCTGATGGCATAGCTAGCTACATATCAGCTGTGAACTACAAGGTCAGTGGTTCAAACCCATGAGGCTTTCTGCTCCTGTAAAGATTCATAGCCTTAAACCCCAAAGGGCAATTCTACTATGCCCATTAGGGTCACTAAAAGTTGGGATAAACGTAATGACATGAGATTTGTTGTTTTGTTTTTTGGATAAGTAAATAAAATATATTTTCTTTCTCTGAAAATAAAAAGCACAGGTTATAATATAAATAACCGCAGTTTCAGGACACTTAATTTTGCTCATGTAGAACTTGTGGAGTGAGCAAGTGGCAGTTATTTAAACAGAAAGAAGTATTTTAAAATCAAGAAAGTTATGTTTCAGCATTCTGTATCATATCACCATACTAACTATCTGTGTGCTAAGCAAATATTCCAAGGTGCTGGACTATTATGGGGAAGGACTTGTCATTGGAATTAGAGGATGGCTCATTAACAAACTGAGATGCAGGTGGCATAACTTTGCTTGTTGAAAGAGAACTGGAGGCATTTACTGATGAAGAGCAAAGATTGCAGCCTTCAGTAGAGATTACACCTCAATATAAGAAAACAGAAATCCTCACAGCAGGAAAAAATAAAGTTACATTATGATCAACAGAGAAAAGATCAACATTGTCAAGGATTTCATTTTACATAAATTCACAATCAACACTCATGGAAGCAACAGTAAAGAACTGAAGACCATAGTCTTGAAAGACAATTTTGCACATCCTATTTGTATGAATAGAAACTGAGGCCTTCAATGCTATATTCATTGATCTCTCTCCATCTGGAAATAAAATGTTGTTCATAATTTTTATGCTGGTAAATTAAAGAAAATACTTAATATATTGTGTCTCTATTCTTAAGTTTTTATTTATGATGATAATAATAAGTGACTATTCTTTTTTTATTTTAGAAAGATGGGAATTTTTTGTTTGCAACCAGAGGCACTGAAATACTTTTAGTGTTTCATGTACATATTGATCTTCTTGAATTCCTAGTTTCCATCAGTTAAAAATTCAACCTTTCTCATTGGATTCTAAAATGATTTCAGAGCAACTACTATCTAAATACATCAATGGTTAGGAAAATACATAAATAAAAATACAATACACTTTCATTACTCACTGAACTTACAGTTTACATGGTGAAGGGAAAACTAAATACAATTTTAGATGGAAAAACACAACAGCCTGTATAGTAACGTCAACAAAGAAAGCAAAAAAAGTCACAGTGGAGTATATTGTGACTCGTGTGGGAGAATAGAACTGGGCCACAAAGATTTTCTAAAGTTTCTGGAACTAGAATATTTTGCAACTAGATAGCCAGCACTTTCTTCCAAGGAAACCCTGGTTGGATTCTAACAGCCAGTCTTTCAGTTAACAGCTAAATGTGTTAGCTGCTTATTCTTCCCAGGGTCCCCAAATAGTAACACAGACAGTAAATAATCTGATGCCACCACACCGAGGAAAGCACTAAGGGTGTGCAACAGAACAGCAAGGGGAACAGAGAAAGGATGTCCTGAGGGAATACCAAAAATAGACAATAGTGCCAGGGTGTGGCACTCCATCAGACTCCACAGGAAAACACTTCTAAAGGTCAGCAAACAGACCTTGAATTATTTATAGGATTTTCTTTTTTTGGTCATTTATCTTGTTGTTGTCATTGTTTTGTTTTCTTTTGTTGCTTTGTTTTGCTCTGTCTTGTTTTTTTGTGCATATTATTATCTCTGCAGGTCTTTCTAGATCAGATAGGCTGGATAAACAATCTGGAGAATACAGCAGGACCGATGGTTCGGGGGGACATGGGAGAGGGAGAGGTCAGGGAAAGGAAGTGGGTGTTAACAAACCCAGGGGCAAGGGAACCACAAGTGATCCAAAATCAGTGGCATGAGGGTGTAAGAGGCCTGGTAGGGATTGATCAAGGACAATGTAATCAAGAATTACCAAAACCCAAATGAAGGCTGAGCATGATAGTGGGACAGGAGGAAAGTAAAATGAAGTAAAGGAAAGAACTAGTAGGCAAAGGACATTTATAGAGGTCTAAATGCAGGCATGTACATATGTAAATACATTTACATACGAGTATGGGGAAATCTATCTATGTGCATATATTTATAGGTTTAGTATTAAGGTAGCAGATGGACATTGGGTCTCCACTCAAGTACACCCTTAATGAAAGAACACTTTGTTGTATTAAACTGGCATTCCATGATGCTCACCTTCCTGACACAATTGCTGAAGACAAATGGGTGCAGAAGCAAATGTGGTGAAGAAAGCTGATGGTGCCCAGCTATCAAAAGATATAGCATCTTGGATCTTAAAGGCTTTAAGTTAAACAAGCGGCCATCTAGCTCAGACGCAACAAACCCCAAAATGGAAGAAGCACACCAGCCTGTGTGTCCATGAAGTGTAGAAGGGATCAGGTATCAGGCATCAAAGAACAAAAAATCATATCATTGTGTGCTCACCTTCCCAATATGATTTCTGAAGACCAATGGATGCACAAACAAATGTGGTGAAGAAAGGTGATGGTGTCTGGCTATCAAAAGATACAGCATCTGGGGTCTTGAAGACCTCAAGGTAAACAAGCAGCCATCTAGCTCAGACGAAACAAGCCCACATGGAAGAAGCACACCAGCCTGTGTGACCTCGAGGTGCCGAAGGGATCAATTATCAGGCATCAAAGAACAAAAATGATATCACAGATTGGGGACCAAAGCCCATTTGTTGGCAACTGGACATCCTCCTATAGAAGGTTCACGGGGAGGAGGCAAGCCAGTCAGGGTGCAGTGTAGCCATGATGAAACCTACAACTTTCCTCTAGTTCTTAAATGCTTCCTACCCACCACAATCATGATCCCAATTCTACCTTACAAATCCGGTTAGACCAGAGGATGTACACTGGTACAGATAGGAACTGGAAACACAAGGAATCCAGGAGAGATGATCCCCTTCAGGACCAGTGGTGAGAGTGGCAATACTGGTAGGGAGGTAGAGTAGAAAGGTGGGGTCGAAAGGGGAAACTGAGTACAAGGATCTACATATAACCTCTTCCCTGGGGAACAGACAACATAAAAGTGTTGAGTGTAAGAGATGACAAAATAATAATAATTTATATAATATCAAGGGTTCATGAGAGAAGGGGGAAAGGGGAGGAAGGGGAAAAATGAGGAGCTGATACCAAGGGCTCAAGTAGAAAGCAAATGTTTTGAGAATGATGATGGCAACAAATATACAAATGTTCTTCACACAATGGATGGATGTATGGATTATGATTAGAGTAGTACGAATCCCCAATATAATGATTAAAAAAGAAAAAATATCTCTGAGCATGCACATAAATCATAGGATTTAAATTTAATCTTTGTTTCTACTTAACATTTCTGAATTAATGTTCAATGTTTTGGTGAGCAGGCTTCACAGAATATATGTGACCAAAGCTGGTCATGGGTTGATGCAAAATATTTTGAGAATAAAATTATCCAACAAAGAGAAGAATATTGAGGAGCCAGAAATTTCTTTTCCAAGATCCTCAATAAACCCTCTCTAGCTAACACAGTCTGGAGTCAATTAACAGTAGATTCTGATTTTGAGTGCTCTTGGCTCAAAGTATACTCATGTTATGCATAAATTCACTCATAATACCATATACTTAGTATTACAGTACTTAACACATGATATTCTACTTATGGTGGAGCATATATGGATTCAGAACAAAATTATAGGGAAATTGTTAATTTACCTGTTATTTTTCTATTATTATTTGATTTACCTTTACAATCCTCGTCCGATCTATTTCAGGTCCAGAACAGAATTTAACCACCTTAATAATAACACACACACACACACACACCATAATTACATGGAATCATTGTTTTGTTCATTGAAAACTATCTATAGGTTTTATTATTTTTAAATATTTAAAATATTCAGGATTTAATTTTACTGAGATTCACAATCAATACACATGAAAGCAGGAATCAAAAAACTAAAAAATATATTTCATTTAGTACACCTGCAAATGATCTCTTGAAAATGTGAAAAAGCAAAGCTATCTCTTTGAGGAAAAAACTGCACCTGAACAAAGCCTTAGTATTTTCAATCATCTCATATGCAAGTGAAAAGGAGATAGTGAATAACAAAATCAAAGGATAATTGATTGCTTTTAATTATAGTTTAGGCGGAGTATTGACCCATGGACTACTGTGTTAGCCTGGGTAGACTAGAGAAACAATTCCAAGAACACACATATGTGTATAAGAACGAGATTTATATACAAGAGCAATTGAATATTGAGAAAACATCCCAGCCCAGTCCAGATCAAGTGCATAAGTCCGATATTAGCCCAGATTTCCGATATCAATCTATAAAGTCCTCTTCAGATTCATGAAACATGAAATGACACTGCACGCAGAAGATCACAGGCCAGTCAGTGGGTAGAAAGTCTTTAGATCCACTGTCATTGGAAACATCTCAGCATTGGCAGGGGCCTCTCTGTGGCTTCTCTGGCTTCTGACATCTGCTTGTGTCCATGTGGCTTGTTTTCTTCAATGTTTCCCAGGGAGTTGCAGAGAGAGAGAGAGAGAGAGAGAGAGAGAGAGAGAGAGAGAGAGAGAGAGAGAGAGAGAGAGAGAGAGAGAGAGAGAGAGAGAGAGGTGTCTTCTGCCTCTAAGAAGGAAGTTCCTGATTTCCCAGAATTCTCAGGAGAAGGCCAACCCCACACAGAAGTCTCATTGGCTATCTGCAGACTGACAGCCTAGACTCCACTCCTACACTTTTAATCCTTAAATTGACACCACATTAGGTGACTGCCACAACTACGAAAGGGAGAAATGAATTTTCATTAGAGAAAATGCAGCCAGAATTATTTTAGAAGTAAGCGTAACATGACTTCATCACATGTATTTTGGACAAAATATGAGTTTCAGTCCCTAGGAAAGGGCATCATACTGCTGAAGTAGAGGATCAGTGAAAAGGAGGAAGACTCTTAAGATAAATTGGCATAGAGGGTGCAAAAATGAACTCAAATAGAGCATCAATTGATTCTGGTGTCTGTAGGGTAGCTATCAGTCCATATTGACTTACTGGGACCTAAAAACAGTACACTGAGAAATCTAATGAACAGGTTAATGAGAGTCCAGTTTTCAATAGTAAATAGGCAAATAGTATTATCCTAATGCTTTGTTTTGGTTTTCAACAGGTATAGCACATAAACTTCCATAGAGGGATTCAGACGGCTCACAGTCTCAGAAGAAAATTTTGCTGGTTTCAGATTTTCCCATATTCTAGACAGGTAAGACTGCCAGATAGATGATTGCAAGATAAAAGAGGATTTACTGTTTGTCGTTGACTCTTAATGTACTCAGAAGTGCATAGTGGTTTGCAGCAGCTCCATTTACTTGTCTATACAGGCTGAGCGTTGGAGTGTAATTATCCTTCAAAACATGCACCTAAATCTGGATGAGCTCTCTAGACAGGTGGCATTGATGGGGTACACTTCTCATCCCTCTCGCGCATCTATCAATGGCAATCTTCTTTTGGAGGATGATGGATGATTGGAACAGTGGACTCCGAAAGCATTCCCAAGTTTTAAGTGCGTCATATCCTCTAACAAAGAGCTCACAAGTTCAGGGAGCGCTTTACTTAGAGAACAAACAGTTTGGCAAATGAGGTAAAAAAAAGACTTTGCCTTTGATTTTAATGATTTATAACAAGAAGTCAGTAGTTTTAATGAGAAGTCTAGATGTTTGTTGACAGGACTAGAATGACCAGGTTAAAACCATTGGACTGAGGTGCTTACTTTAACATTAAGTACGAATTCAATTTAAAAAGCTTTTATCACATTAAAAAGGGAACAGTGGATCCAGTGAGTTCCTTAAAGCATACTAATACTTTAATCACAGGGATAATCCAGACGTATTTCCTGCTTTAAGGGGCTCTTAGCTATGTAGTCACTATTGCTGTCTAGTTAACTGAATCCTTCAATAGTTTAATAATTAGACAATGTCTTCACCATTAGGTAATCATAAGTGAACTTTATACTATTGGAGCTTAAGTGAGGAATAGTCCAGTCTCTCTCTTAACATTTTTAGAAAGTAAGATTTTGCTTTTGTGATAAAGTGCGATTTTTAAAATTGCGTTCAAATCTACATCCATCCCCTGCTGTCTATTTACCATCTCTGTCTTTTTTTTAATAAGGAAAAGTAGGTAATAGAATCTGGACATTCCCCCACCCCACCGTGATAACATTTTAATTGTCATGCTATTTGGCATTTTGTAGAGTTTCTCCGTTCATCTCATCCATTTTGCTTTGTAACTCTGCAAAGAGGTATGACCAGAATCATAAATGATGTCAAAGATAGAATGGATTCTGAATTAATGATTTTGGGTGAAGTAAGATGAGCCACATATATACTTTATATTATTATGCCTAAAAAGATGTCTAGAAAGCTACCTAGCTGAGAATTCATAGACATATGTGATACATTGTTCAAGGATCAAGATCTCAGGTGCGTGGGGGGGGGGCACCAAATTCTTTATCTTATATACATGAAATAGTTGAAATGGTTGATAATTATAAATCTATTTCTGTAATCAGATGAAAACAACTAATTGGAAGTGTGCTGCGTGTTTCATAGTGTAAAATTAGACTACTTGACTAAGTTGTTTGGTGTAATGATGATGTAGAATTTAATTATAGCATTTAGATGTAGAATTTTATTTGCACATATTCTATCTTTCAGCACTCCTGGAATACCTTATGTGTACCAAGCATGTGTTAAACACTGAAGAATAAAAAATAAATTATTAAACTTCTAAGAACTAACAATCTAATAGTAAGAGAGATAGATTTTGTTGACCTAGTGTTGCAGAATTAAAATGTTCACACATATTATTAAATCATGATCTAAGCTATCAAATGTGACCAGGTATTCACCACACTGAATTGATGACATAGATTTTTTACTCAAAAGTAAGCAGAAATCTAGGCAGAAAGGTAGACAGCAACTGGATTGTGAAGCACATGTTTATCACATTGTAAAATGTTTAACTTACCAAGTCATGATTAAGAACTATGGAATATTTCAAAACAAAAGAAGGATACACTAAGGTTTCAGATGTAAATATTACACTGGAAGTAGAGTAAAGCGAAGGGCAGGGCTGGAGACAAGAAGTACTTAATTATAATCAAATTATAGTCATTTGCCATAGGAATAAAATAAAGAGCTAGAAATTTGTAAATGAAAAGTAGCATCATTGGTGACTACTCAGATATGGCAGAAAATGGCATGGAAAGTTATCTATATCTAGTCAGCTTTTCTATAAAGGACAGTGTTAATTACAGTAATAAATTATGGGAAATAAAAGTAATAAAAACAACTTGCATTCATTGAGTGCTTACTCGTGCAAATATTACATTAACAATATTATCTGGGTTATCTTATTTTGTGTGTATGATAACCCTCCCATGAAAGAATTATACATATTCACATTTTACACATGAGTAAATCAGGTATTAAAAGAGTTAAGGAACACACACATCATGCAAGTATTAAATAGGAAAGATAGCAACAAAACATATCTATCTCAGTCCTGTAGTTACATATAAATATGACTATGGTTTCTGTTGTTCTTCCCCTTGGGGAGGGGGTGTTTGGTTATGTGTGGATCATTTAGATCAGTTCCTCTTTTATCCCCTCCTTTCCCCTCCTTCTCCTTACCCTTCTGGTATCGCTATTTTCATTCCTGTTCTTGGATTCCATGTGTCGTGAGGTCTAATCTCTTATCTGTGTATGTGCACATAATCTGGTCTAAACCGAAGTGAAAGGAAATACTGGGGTCATGATAGTGGGGGGTTAGGAAGCCTCTATGAACCAGAGGAATATTGTGTGTTTCATCAGTGCTTTACTGCATCCTGGTTGACTCATCTCTTCCCTGTGACCTCTCTGTGAAGAGATGTCCCATTGCTTATAGATGAGCTTTGTGTCTCTGCTTTGATTCCCCTTGCTGTGAACAATATGATTTTTTGGTTTACTTGTTTGTCATGGGTCTTCTGATGCCTGTTACCTTGTGCAGATGACACCTCATGTTTTCACAGATTGGTGTGCTTCTTCCATGTGGGCTTGTTGCTTCTCTGCTGTTTGTTTAACATCAAGCATTTAAGACCTCAGATGCTATATCTTTTGATAGGTGGGTACCATACAATTTCTTTACCACATTTACTTATTCACCCATTCTGTCTTCAGTGATTGCACCAGGAGGGTGAGAATCACAGAATGCCAGTTTCTTAAAACAAAGTGTTCTTGCATTAATGGAGGAAAAAGGAAACAGTAGTCGGTTTAAAATATGAAAATAATAATAATTTGTCAAGGGGTCAGGAGGGTGGTGGGGGAGGAAAAAAAGAGAATTTGTTACCAAGGGTTCAATAGAAAGTACATATCTAGAAAAGAATGAGCATATGTACAAATATGCCTGATACAATAGATGTATGGATTGTTATGAGTTGCAAGAGCCCCAATAAAATGATCTTTTAATAAGAAAAACTTCTAAACTATATATATAAAACTAGGGGGCCAAATTGGATTTATCAGTCGCTTCAAAGGAACTGTCGTAGCACTGTGGGCTGGGCATTGGGCTAAGAATTGGAACTTGGTGATTTAAGCCCATCAGACACTCCACAGGTGGAAGAGCAGACTGCTTGCCCCATAAACATTTATATTTGTTGCATTTCTTCTAGTGTTTATTAAATACCTAGAACATAATAGGTACTCAATAAAAGGCTGTGATTTGGAATATAATTAAATCTTATACAAAGAACTGGTGATATGATCTCATTGCTATAAAATAAAATTTGAATATCATTTGTGACTGTCCATTAAACCTCTTATCAAGTTGAACTATAAAAAAGAAAGGGGAAAGATGTTGCCATAAAGTCAACTGTGACTCCTGGTGACCCCATGTGATATACAGGATAAATGCTCTGAGCGATTTCCTTAACTGTAATATTTACTGGCATCGTAGTTACAATTGGGCAGATAAGGCAGCAGTTAGAAACTGCCAGACATTTCTTCTTCTTCTTCTTCTTCTTCTTCTTCTTCTTCTTCTTCTTCTTCTTCTTCTTCTTCTTCTTCTTCTTCTTCTTCTTCTTCTTCTTCTTCTTCTTCTTCTTTTCTTCTTCTTCTTCTTCTTCTCCTTCTCCTTCTCCTTCTCCTTCTCCTTCTCCTCCTCCTCCTTCTTCTTCTTCTTCTTTTTAAAAATAATTTTATTGGGAGTTTGCACAACTCATCACAATCCATCCATCCATCAAGCACATTTGTACATTTGTATATTTGTTGTCATCATCAGTCAAAAAAAAATTTGCTTTCTACTTGAGCCCTTGGTATCAGCTCCTCATTTCCCGCCGGGCTTCCCTCCGATGTCTCCATTCACCTATGTTTTTATTCTCCATCCCCCAGGGAGGAGGTTATATGTACATCCTTGTAATCCATTCCCCTTTCTACTCCAGATTCCCTCCACCCTCCTGGTATCAACACTCTTACCACTGATCCTAAAGGGTTCATTCGTCGTGAATTATCTGTGTTTCCCATTCCTATCTGAACCAGTGTACATACTCTGGTCTAGCCGGATTTGTAAGATTTAATTGGGATCATGATAGTGGCAGGAAGCATGGCTGGGGGCTGGGGAGAGGAAGCATTTAAGAATTAGAGAAAAATTGTATGTCTCATCATTGCTACACTGCACACTGACTGGCTCATGACCCTTCTCCTCCTAATGACCCTTCTGTAAGGGGATTTCCAGTGGCCTACAGATGGGGTTTGGATCCCCAATCTGCACTACACTTCATTCACAATGTTATGATTTTTTGTTCTTTGATGCCTGATAACACATCCCTTTGGCACCTCATGGTCACACAGGCTGGTGTGCTTCTTCCATGTGGGCTTTGTTGCTTCTGAGCTAGATGACCGCTTGTTTACCTTTAAGCCTTTATGGCCCCTAGATGCTATATCTTTTTGATAGCTGGGCTCCATCAGCTTTCTTCAACATGCTTCCTATGACACATTTGTCTTCTGCGATTGTGTCAGGAAGGTGTGCATTATGGAATGCCAATTTAATAGAACAAAGTGTTATTGCATTGAGGGAGTATTTGAGTGGAGGCCCAATGTCCATCTGCTACCTTAATACTAAATATATATATATATATATAAATATATATATATATATTTATATGTATGTACATGCCTGTACTTAGACTTCTATAAATGCCCTTTGCCTCCTAGTTCTTTCCTCTGTTTCCTTTTACTTTCCTCTTGTCCCACTGTCATGTTCAACCTCCATTTGGGTTTCAGTAGTTCTTCTCAGTTAGATTGCCCTTGATCAATCCCTACCAGGCCTCTTACACCCTCCTTGCCACTGATTTTGGATCACTTGCTGTTCCCTTGTCCCTGGGTTTGTTAACACCTCTTCATTTCCCTCACCTCCCCATCTCCCATGTCCCCCCAGAATCATCGGTCCCATTGTATTCTCCTCCAGGTTGTTTATCCAGCCTATCTGATCTAGATATCCCTGCAGAGATAATAATATGCACAAAAAAACAAGACAGAAAAACAAAGCAAAAAAAGAAACAATAACAACACTGACCAAAAACAAAAATGGCTGTAAATAGTTCAAGGTCTGTTTCTTGACCTTTAGCAGTGCTTTCCTGTGGAGTCTAATGGAGTGCCACACCCTGGCCCTAAAGTCTGTTTTTGGTACTCCCTCAGGACTTCTTTGCTCTGTTTCCCTTGCTGTTCTGTTTCATGCTCTTAGTGTTTTCCTTGGTGTGGTGTCGTCAGATGCTCTATTTCCAGACTGTCTCCTCTGTTGTTCTCTGTAGGGCTATGGGTCAGTGAGGGATGGTCTGTTTCCTAGTGGGGCCAGCCATATGGTTCTCTGTGCATTGTCTGCTCTAAGCAGGGATATTGTTGTCCTCAAGGCTTGGTGAGTCAAAATGAACTCCACTCTTTCTTCCTCCGCCTTCGTCTGCTCCCATGTGCTCTGATGAAGCATGTAACTCTCCCAGAGCGATTGTTTCAGTGCTGTCCTTTGAAAGTAACTTCTCTTGAGGGGAGGTGTGGCTGTTCACATAGTTGGGATTGGGACCGGCCCCTCAGACCTCTCTACTGGTTCCCTGCTTCATGCTGGTAGGTTACATTCACATCTCAGAGCACTAGGTTGAAGTCTGGTCCCTCTTCCTTGTGGAAATATGAACAATACCCTCCCCTGGGTGGGTTAGTGCCCTGTTCCCAGCTACCCATTTCTTTCTTTCTCTTTTTTTCTTTCCCCATCTCCTTTGTAGTTGGCTACCATATGTATCCCTGGATTTGGTCTAACCCCTGCTGTACTACCTGGATCTCCCCTCAGAAATGTTTGCATACAGTTAGCTATTTCCCTATGCCCCTTTTGCATTTTTTTAAGCTTACCTCAGCAGACTGATGTTGTACGTGTCCTTTTGTGCTTGGCTTACTTCACTTAGCATAATTTTCTGCACTTCTTCCCATGTGGCGATATGCTTCATGCATTCATCACTGCTTTTTAGGGATGTGTGATACTCCATTATATGAATGTAATGCATTTTTTATCCATTTGTCTGTTGATGGGAATTTTGGTTGTTTCCAACTCCTTGTAATTCTGGGGTACACCGCGATGACCACTGGGGCACAGGTGTCTGGCTGTGGTTTGTTTCTTCCCTCTTCTGGGTAAATGGCCAGTAGGGGCATTGCTGGGTTGTATGATAGCTCAATTTTTATCTGTTTTAGAAATTGCCAAATCAAAATTTCCGTAGTATCACCACAGCCCCTCCAACACTTGTTGCTTCTGACTTTTTGAATTGGGCTATCTTTGAGGGTGGTGGGTGGTATTTCATAGTTGTTTTAATTTGAATTTCTCTTATGGCTAATAGTCAGGAGCATTTTCTCATATGTTTATTGGCCATTCAGATTTCTGCCCTTGTGAAACTTCTGTTCAGGTCCTTTTCTACATCCTTAGTGGACAACTGGGTTTTTTTTTCTTTTTGGAAGCTAGTGCAGTATTGTAGATTTTAGTAATAAGGTCTTTGTCAGGTGTGTCTTTGCTAAAGATGTTTTCCCTGCCCTTGGGCTCTCTTATTACTCTCTTGGTGAATTCTTTCAATGTACACAAGTGTTTATCTTCAGTATATACCACTTGTCAAATTTTGACTCATCTGCATTTGTGTGCTTCCCTATTTCTGATAGCCTATGTATTCCCTGTGTCAAAGTTCTCAGGTTTGTCCCAATTCTCTCATTGATGGCTCTAATAGTTTGGGGTATTACCTTGAGGTCTGTGATCTACCTTGAGTTTATTTTTGTGCATGGAGTGAGGTAAGGGTCTTGCTTCAATTTTCTGCAAGTAGACATCCATTTTTCCCATAACCACTTGTTAAAGAGGACATCTGCTTCCCATTTAATATTTTGGGGGCCCTTTTCAAAGGTCTGTATGCTGATGATTTATTTCTGAGTTATCAGTTCTTTTCCATTGGTCTGAGTATCTGTGATTATACCAATACCGTGTGGTTTCGACCACTGTGGCTGTATGATATATGCTAAAGTCAGGTAAAGCCAGTCCTCCCACTGTGTCCTTCTTAGCAGTTTTCTGCTAATTCAGGCTTCTTCCCTATCCATATGAAGTTGGTAGTCAATTTTTCCCTTTCTTTGAAGTAAGATGAGGGTAATTATATCAGGATTGCATTAAACTTTTAATGTTCCTTGGGCAGAACTGACATCTTTACTATATTGGGTTTTGCAATCCACGAGCATGGGATATTCTTCAATTTCTTGAGGTCACCCTTGATTTCTTGTTATAGTGTTCTGTAGTTTTCCTCATATAAATCTTTTGTTCTTTTAGTCAGGTATATCCCTAGATATTTCAGTTTGTGCTTGGTTTTTCTGAAGGGTACCACCTTTTGAATCTCCTCTTTTGTGGTCTTACCGATATGTATAGCAGTTGGATAGACTTCTGTTTGTTGATTTTGCAACCTGCTATTCTGCCATATTCCTCTATTGTTTCCAAGACTTCCCTTTGTGGAGCTTTTGGGTTTTTACATATCTAAAATAATATCATTTGCAAATAACGATAGCTTTAACCTTTCCTTCCCCAGGGGAATACCTTTGTTGTCTTTTCTTTGCCTTATGCTGTTAACTAAAACCTCCAGTATGATGTTCAAAATAGAGTGGGGACAAGGGGCATCCTCTCTGGTCACCTTTTTTCACTGGGATTGTATTCATCTTTTCTCCATTGACTACCAGGTTAGATGTTGGTTTTTAATATATAGCTTATATTGTTTTGAGGAATTTTCCTTTCTTTCCTATCTTCTTGAGTGTCTTAAAGAGGAATTGGAGTTCGATGTTGTCAAATGCTTTTTCCACATCTATCAATATTTCCAAGTGATTATTATAGTTTCTCATGTCAATGTGGTGAATATTACTTATGGTCTTCCTATGTTGAACCATCCCTGCATCCCTGGTATGAATCCGACTTGGTCATGGTGAATTATTTGTTTTAGATAGGTTTGTATTCCATTGGCCAGTATTTTGTTGAGGATTTCTGCGTTGATGTTCATTAAGGATATTGATCTGTATTTCTTGATTCTTGTGTGATCCCTGCCTGGTTTCAGCATCATAGTTATACTAGCATCATAGAAGGATTTCGGGAGTTTGCCATCTTTTTCTATGTTCTGGAAGAGTTTGTGTAGGGTTGGTGTCAGTTCTTCCCTGGATGCTTGGTAGAAATCTCTAGTGAAGCCATTTTGTCCAGGGGATTTTTTGTTGATAACTCCTTGAGAACCTTGTCTATTTCTTCTATTGCTATGGGTCTGTTAAGATTCTTGACATCCATCAGGGATACTCAAGGGAGGGATAGTTTTTCTAAGAATATGTCCATATCTTCCAAGTTGTTGAATTCATTGGAGTATAGTACTTCATAGTACTGTGTAATTATCTTTTTTATTTCCTTAGGATCTGTTGCAATGTCCCCTATTTCATTCCTCATCATTGCTATTGAAATTTGTTTCCTCCTTTTTTTGGTTAGGTTTTCCAGCAGTCTTTCGATTCTTGGTATCCTTTTAAAGAACCAACTTTTAGCAGCATTAATTTTTCCATAGATTTCTTATTTTCCCTCTCCTAAATTTCAGCCCTGATTTTTATTTTTTCTTTTGCTATTAGTAGGATTGTCCTGTTGACTCTGTTCTAGTTTCTGTAAATTTTGTGTCAGCATATCATTCTTAAGTCTGTCTTCCTTTTCCATGAGTGTATGTATTGCTATGAAACTTCCTCTGATAACTGCCGTTGCTGTGTCCAATAAGTTTTGGCATGCCATGTTCTCATTCACATTGGTTTCTAGAAATTTTCTGATTTCATCTCTGATCTGGGCCAGTTATTCATCCTCCAATTGTTTGCTCTTGTTTTCTTCATCTTCCACTTGTTGATTTCTAGCTTTATGGTACAGTGTTGAGAGGGAGAGGTCTGTATGATATCAATGTGCTTAAATTTATGTAGATTCACCTTAAATCTCAACATGTGGTCTATCTTCAAATATGTGCCATGTGAGCTTGAAAAGAATGTGATTTCTTTTGTATTTGGATGAAAGCTCCATAAATATCTCTCAGGACAAATTGTCTAATTGTAGTGTTCAGATCTCTAGCCTCCTTGTTGAGTTTCTTTCCTAGTGATCTATCTTTCTCAGAGAGCGGTGTATTGAAGCCAGCTACTATAATTGTTGATGCATTGATTCCTTTTTTTTTCTTCATCTTTTGGAGTGTTTGGTTGATGTATTCAGCAGGTCTCTTGTTTGGTGAATATGTTTGAAATGCTTATTGGTTCTTTGTCTACCATTCACTTGAACAATATATAGTGTCCCTCCTTATCTGTTTTTATGGTTTCACTTTGAGGTCAATTTTATCCGAGATTAGGATCACAACCCTTGCTTTTTTTGAATTGCTCTTTGCTTGGTATTCTTTTATCCAACCTTTGTTCTTCAGCTATTTTTGTTTATAGTCTCAAGGTGTATCTCCTGTATGCAGCAGATTTATGGATTGTGTTTTTCTAAGCCATTCTACTAGCTTCAGTATTTTAATGCCTGAGTTCAGTCCGTAGATATCTAGGGTTATTTTCTCTATCTGTGGACTCTGTGATGCCATCTTATACCTATTGTTAGGGTGTTTTTCTACATCCCTTTCTTATCAGTGTGTTGCGCATGTGTGTGTGGTTTATTCTTGACTTCTTACCACCCTTAAGCCAATATTATCTTGGCGGTTGTTTTCTCTTTGTTGCCCTCTGAGTGGGGTTATTCTTTGTTGAAGTTTCTTATTTATGCTTGGTGAGTGCTCTTCTTTTACCCATACTGGGAGGGCAAGGATCTTTTGTAGGACTGGGTTTCTTCTAATGTATTCTTTCAATTTTTCCTTGTCTGGGAAGACTCTTACTTCTCCATGGAACTTGATAGATAATGTGACTGGGTAGAGTATTGTTGGGTTTGCATTATTTTCTTTCAATTTTTGGAATATGTTACTCCACTCTATCAGCTTCTTCATAGTGTCTGCTGATAGGGCTGAACATTTTCTTATTTGGGAAATTATATGTGATTGCTTATTTTTCCTAGCTGCTCTCATGTTTTTCTCCTTTTCCTCAAATTTGGATAATTTAATTATCATGTGCCTTGGTGACTTCTTCTTGGGATTGAGTCTTGCTGGGGTTCTTTCAGTCTCCTGAATGGTTCTCTGATTTTCATTCACTAAGCCGAGGAAGCTTTCCTTCAAGAATTCTCTCACTATTGTTGCAGATGACTTCTTTGTTGTGTCTTCCTCCAGTAAGCCAATAATTCTAATGTTGTTCTGCTTCATAGCATCAGACATAGCTCTTAAGTTATCCTCAGCTTCTCTGATGATCTTATTAGATTTTGTTCGCGTTTGTTAAAGTCTGCTTGGCTATCCTTCAAGTCACTGATGTGGTCCTCAGATTCCTCCAGTCACTTCTCGAGGTCTGTGAGTGTGCTACTGGTTTTTGTTTTTTCCTCCTTAAGCTCTTGTATTTCCCTTTGGTGTGTATTTCCCTTTGGTGTGAAATGTCCTCTATCATTTCATCCCTTTTCTGTATTGTTTCTCTCATATATTTTATGACTCTAAACAGCATTTTGATAATTTCTTTCTGTGAAAAATCAGTGTCTGATTCTTCTATATACTTGTCAGGTTCAGGATATATTCTGCCATTGCATTTTGTTTCTCCTATTTTTTTGTTGAGGTCATTGGGCTGATTATAGTTTGAGTTGTGTTGTTTTAGCGGAGCCAGATACCATTTTCCCGGGAGTGGAAGAATACTGGCTATTTCTGAGGGATTTGTAGGAATGCTTCTTTGAACTGCCTGCAGGTAATTTCTCTATGGAATTGGCCTATCACTTTATCTTCCTGTGGTTTTCCTCTTTCCCTAGTCAACCAGTATTCTGTTATTTGGAAGGCAAGTTGGATGGTTCTCTAAGGGAATGCTGGTTGGGTGGTTGTGGCACTTCAGCAGGTGGGAGGAAGTTCCCTCAGTCACATGGGCCGACAGAAGATGGATAAGAGCTCCCCCAGCAAAGCATGCATGATTTACCCAGAATAAAGTGGGAGAGATTTCTGCAGTCAAGTGTTAAGCCCTGCAAAGGTTGGGGTGATGGTGGAATTTCCTCAGGAAGAAGTTAGCAGGGATATCCCTTGGTTGAAAGTTGGCAGGTTTTCCCCAGACTTGTGTTACTCTGTAGAGGGTGGAGTGCTTCCAGCTTGGTGGAGGGGAGGCATAAATGCCCTGGGCTAAGGAGAGTGGACTGGAGGTTGGCAGTGGCATGTGAAAGAAAAGGGAAGCAAAAAAGAAAACAAAACCCAAGCCCCCTGAGACTGTGGGGGTATAGAGAGAAGAGAGGGAAACAAAAGTAACAATATAGCTGATCCCGATCCCTGGCCCCAGGGCTGGAGGGATTTAATCCCTGCCCCAAGACCCCATCAAGTTGTGGCTGTGTTGAGATAACATCACTGTACTGGCTGCAAGTGCTCCTGGCTCCTGCTGAGGCAGTGACGGGACTAAGGTCACACACCCTAGCCGACCTCCACTGTGGGAAGCCAAAAGTCCCCAGTCCTTCAAAACCTAGTGGATCTGTGTCTACTTATCTTTATAATACTCCTCCAGCAAACCAGCAGTGTGGATTCTTATTAACTCTTAGTAACTCTCCTGCGCTGATTTCTGCAGAGTCACTCTGATACGTATTATTCTGTCACCATCTTCCCGGAAGTCTTCCCTGAGGAGTTATTGTCATCATGCTTTCATTCTTTATACATGCGTTCTATTTTTGCTTTGGGTTTATTTATAAATACTTTTAAGACATTTTGACTTTTATGTGTAGCCTCTACATCCCTGCAGCAGTAGTGTCCATTGGTTTCTACCTTCTCACTCTTCACCCACCCCTCCATGTAAGGTTCTTTTTCTATTTTCTTTGTGTTTTGTAATTTTTTTAATTAAAATTGGACAGAATAAATGACTTATTTTGACATTACTGGATTCTGATTTTCCCTTCTCTGTTGCTATTGTTTTTGCTTCTTTGTGTTTACTTGTTGCTTTGTTTGTTTAGTAGGGAACCATGATGGCCTTGCTAATCATAAGATAAAATGCACTAGCTTCTTCAAAGGAGATAAACTGAGGCTGTCAGGAAGATTTACCCCTGGAAAACCTATATATAATGTCACTAGGAATCAGAATAGACTCAATGTCAGAGGGTTTGGTCTATTCATTTTTATTAAGTGGCCTACATATATGATTTTGTGGAGCTTGTATGGTTTCTAATGTTTCTGTTTATATTTGCTTTTTTATTGTTTATGCTTCAGTTCCTAGAAGTCAACTTTAGCTGAATATAGCTTATTTGTCAGACAGATTTTTTTATTTGAAAAATAAGACTTGCATTCCTTGCTAATAATTCTGTAAGTGGGATTGAGAAGAAATTAAAAATTCAGGTCATACATCTTCATCATATTTTGTATCATTTGTGGGCACAACCTCATATTTATTAAAAGTTGAGAATTATCTCTTTCAAGTCAGAGGGTAGAATCCTCTTGTGTGTGGAGCATATATCTGGGGGATAGACTATCTTTCCTAATGAAGAATACTTTTCTTGCGTTTGCACAGTTTTCACAAACCTTTGAATATATTGAGAGGTTATCAAATCCTTTATTTTTACCTTATTCTCTAGACCTTCTGTCAAATAAATGACTCTTCTGTTGCTTAAATAAATATTGAAATCTCAAAATGGCTTTAATATGATCAGTCTATAATCTACTGACATCTCAGAATCTTATTATTTTTACTAAGAATCTATAATTATTCTTGAAAATACTTCTTAATTTTTTATGACTTTGGTTAATTTTTAAGTACTAGAATGATTAATTTTGGTATTTTTATTCAATTTTATTAGCACTTTTGACAGACAGAATTTTCTGCTATGCATTCTATCATTTCTGAAATTTGCTTGTCCTTTTCAAGTTTTTTAAACATGATCTTGAAAATTTTTATTTTCCTTCTTTTAAATAAAATCATACTTGCCAGATGCTTATCTTTCTTACAATTTAAAAAATAATCAACTATTTTAATTTTGTTTAACTTGTATCTGTTAAAATTTTATCCTTTTAAACTAAATTTATAGTCTAATTTTCTTAGGCATGAATGGCTTATATTTTAAAATATTAAATAAATTTTTTGATGAAAAATAGTGATATGAAATTAAAATCTAAGCATTCTATATCTATCTCTCTATAGCTATCTACTTATCTATCACCTATATTTTAGAAATTTTGGAAATCAACAAATTTGAAATTTATATAATATCCTTTTTTTCAAGCCAAAATAGTAGAACTGAATACTTGTGTAAGACACCATATCTTTTCTTTGTGGCTCAGTGAATGATATATTTTAGTAAATACACTATGTAGACTATTCAACATGGTTCCACTGGATGTAAATGGATTTCTCTTGACTATCACATAAAGGTTTGCTGTTTAAATTCTCACTGTGAGACTGTAGAAGATAGGTTTACTGATCTATCTTTAAAAATTATACCCAAGAAAATCCTACGGAGAAATTTTACTGTGTTACCCATAAGGTTACCATGAGTTAAAATCAATTTCATTTCAGTAGGTATATTAGGAAAATGTCTATTTTCTGATATTCTTTAGTGCTTTCTTAGCTTGGGTGTTCTCTATTCTTTCAATACATCTGTGGTATCCTATTTAGATGTGACTTAGAGGAATTTCTATATGTTGTTTTAAACATCCTGAAACTATGATTTTTTATTTGAATATTTACTTTGTGTACAGCAAATGTAATTACTACGATGGCTTGATTTAAACTTTAGAATTTCTATTTACTTCATTAGTATTTATTTTCCTCTTTGTGTGTGTGTGTGATCATGATGTTTTTATTTTTCTTAATTGTAAGCCATGTCTCTCTTTTACTGACCTTATTATAAAAGAATTAATTGAATTATTTTAGTAATTGCCTAATATGTTCCAAAAACACAGTATTAGCCTCAGACTAATTAGTATTTTAGTGTTCACAAAAATGACCTTATCAATAGTTCATTTCTATTTTTCTCTCTCCAAAAATTTTGTTTTTATTAATTTTAGTTTTGCATATAATATGAACCCCACAATACATTTTTACTTTTCTTGCCTATAATAATCCATAGCCTTTTTGTAAACCCATATGTTTGGTCTCCTTGAATTGTTCATTCCTTCTTTAAATTTCAGATGGAATTATTTTTCTTAATTATAAAAACTTCCTTCAATTATGTTTTTGTTATTTAGGCTTGCTAGTGTCAAATAGTCTCAATGCTTTTATTTTTCTAAGAAGAGATTTTTAAAAAACATTTTATTAGGGGTTCATACAACTCTTATCATAATCCATATATATACATACATATTTTAAATTAAAGTTTATTATATTTTGAAAATTTTATATTTACATACATATAAATAAGAAATAGGACAGAAAGATTCCATGCATGCTTTACCAGTTTTATTGATGGTAGTATCTTACAAAAGTAAGAGCTATGTTACAGCCAAGATGCTAAAATGTATACATTTAGAATTCAAATATTTATTTCAATAAGAACATTTTAACTTGAGAGGAGGAGGGAAATGGCGACTTGACAGGACTCACCCATCTGGGGCTCCTGCTGCCAGACCAGAAAATTGGAAGGTAAGGCAAAGGAAACGGGGAGGTGGAGTCCTGCAATTAGAACTAGGGTACCAGGGTCTCTCCTGAACCCCTTTTTGTGTGGGATTTCCACTCACAACGCAAACCAAGAGTGTTCTAAAGCGCTCTAGCTTTGGGGATCCCGCGGGCACTGACTGCACCCTTGCCGGGAGCAGCAATTTCTTCAGGTGGACCCCAGAGAGAGGAAAGAATGCCAGACACAAGAGGAACCTCACACCGGAGCTCTCTGCATGATTGGCTGCCTTGAGCTCATGGCCTGTGAAGTGGTGGTAGCAGATATTTACCTCAGGTATATTGCAGTGTGGGAGAAAATAGGTGGAAAGTCAGGAGTCCAGGGAGCGAATTTAGTTCCAATTGGCCAAGAATGAAGCAACCCCCCCTGATAAGCTGGATCTCCCTCTCTGGGGGTCAGCCTCACAGCCCCCAAATCATAGCACATCACAAACATAATTGAAAGGTTGGTTGACATATATATTATTGTTTAAAAACTCAAACCCAAATCTGGTTGCTCAGATCCAAGGAGCACATAGGCGGGAAGATCTTAACATAAATTAGTATAAGAAGAAACATAGCTAAGGAATGCCAGAACCATCTGGTGGCTTTTTGAATAACAACTGTCACTCTGTAGCAAGTGTCAGCATTAAGCAGCATGGTGCTGCAGCCTAGAGATTGTGGGAGATAATTTCATTTGATTTTATTCTACCTGGCCAGGGGGATGAAAAAAAGCCTCTGATCTAGTAAGCACTAGCAAATTAGATAGAACAATAAGCCCAGCTTCTCTCTCAGTGATTCTACACATAGCTTGGGAGGTCCTTCCTGTCCTGGGGCCGTAGATGGGGCTGTGGGTACACCCCAGGTCCCCTCCTCCACCCCCGGGGAAGTGCTACAAACAGCAAAAGGCAGGTACACCAGCGAACTACTGGTGACGCCTGGCTACAGGTGTTATCTTGCCTTTCAAGTAATCTGTGGAACCCAGCAACAAATGAGTACACCACCCTGCTACCTTGAGGAAGAGTTGGAATTCCTCCAATGTCACGGACAGGTGATCAAGTCTCAGTTAGCTCCTTACCTATTCTCTATTTCTTCTCTATCTATTCACAAGCCCTTCTATCTTTCCCACCGCAGTCAGTCTCAACGAGCTAAGGTTCGTGTTGTCTTTTTTCTCTCTTCATTTTCCTTCTTTTCCCCTTTCTCCTCTTCTATCCCACTCTCTCCCATCATATGCCACTAATGGTTTCTAGGTTACTACCCTCCACTTAGGGTAAATTAACTCAAATAGCAGGAGAAACTCCAGCCTGCCATCCGTGGGAATGTTGTACACCACACAAGGCAGCTGGGACAAAGATCTACACTGTGCTGTGCTGCTGAGGAAATCTCTGTCATAACACTAAGGCGATCTCGTCAACTAGGGCAATTCTGTCCAGCACTACTAGTCCAAGAATTATAAGGGCACACCAACCTGACATTGTGGGGGCAGGGTCTAAAACCCTCAGGTGCGGGTATCCCCAGGCAAAATCCTGAGGCCCTACAAGTGACTGAAGAAAACATCTGACCACCTCTTGTGGGGTTCCACGCTTCTTCAGAAACATCTCCCCAACTTCCAAGGAGATCTCCCTGTTTATGGTAATTCCCCTGCCAGCTACAGAGCTCTACAGCAAGGAGGGTGTACCCACACACCCTCCTAAGCACTACAGTTGCAGAGAAAAATATCACAGGCCAGCCGAAGTGCTCCAAGAGCTTTAAAGCCAACTTAGAGATTGGTCAGTGAAGCGATAACTTTGTGACTCACACCAACCCAACCGGTGTCACATGAGAAGTATATCCAACACACATTCCAAGTAATGGAATACTGGATGGCAAGGATAAGAGTGAAACCACAGGAAGATATAGCGATAGCCTGATCCCTCAGTACATCTACTGGCAGGTAGTTCATAGAAGTACTCATATGAACCCCCCAAGAGAGAGGCCAGGGCCCTTTGACTCAGGAAGATGCCTCCAGGATCCTCTAAAACAACATGTAAGCAGCAACTAGTTCTAACAGCTTCAATGAAAAAGCATGAGAAACAGAAGACACTGTTGGAAGAAATCATGAACCGAATGATGGGCATAGAAAAAGCAACAAAAAGGCATTTTAAAAATGCTGTTTGACGTCCTAAAGAATATGAGGGAAACAATGCAGAAAAAAGATTAAATGAAAGAGGAGATAAAGGCAACACACCAAATGGAAATACAAGAGTTAAGGGATAAAGCAGCAAAATCCAGTGACAAATTGACAGACTTTCCCAATAGACTTGAGGAGGCAGAGAATCACACCAGTGACCTAGAGGATAACCAAGCAGACATCAGCAAACGGAAAAAGCAATCAAATAAGACAATCAAAGAAACGGAAGAAAACCCCAGAGCCATTTCTGACTCTATGAAAAGGAACAATATTAGAATAATTGCACTACCGGAACAAGACACAACAAAGAAGTCAACAGTAAGGGAATTATTAGAGGAAAATTAATAAATGAAAATAAGGCAACCATTCAACAAACTGAAAGGACAACAGCCAGACTTAACCCCAAGAAGAAGTCACCAAGACACATAACTGTCAAATTATCCAACTATGAGGAAAAGAAGAAGATCATAAAAGCAGTTATGGAAAAGTAAACAGTCAACGTGTAAAGGTACCCCAATAAGAGTATGTTCAGATCTATCAGTGGAAACAATGAAGAAGAGGAGGGAATGGAGTAACATATTCCAAAAATTGAAAGAAAACAATGCAAACCCAAGAATACCTCACCCAGCCAAATTATCTATTAAGATAGATAGAGAAGTAATTGTCTTCCCAGACAGGGACAACCTCAAAGAATACATAAAAAGAAACACAGCCCTGCAAAAGGTCCTTGCTGATTTAGTATGAGCAGATCAACACTCACCGAGGGCAAATAACAGACCATCACATAGAACACAACTCCACCCATAGGGCAACAAAAAGGAAACAGCCCCCAGGATAGCATCAGCTCAACAGTGGAAATAAGGAAAACATAAACCACAAACAAAACATGTGGATAAGATAGGTAGATAGGAAAATATTCAACACAAAATGTACAAGATGACATCACAAAGTCCACAGATGGATATAATAACACTGAATAGCAATGGCCTGAACTCAGGCATTAAAAGGCAGAGGCTAACAGACTGGCTCAGGAAACATAACTCATCGATATGTTGCCTCCAGGAGACTCATCTCAAGCTTAAAGACAAAAACAGTTTGAGAATTAAAGGCTGGAGAAAAATATACCAAGCAAATGGTAATGCAAAAAAGGCAGGGATAGCGATCTTAATATCTGACCAAATTGACCTCAAGATATAGGGCATAACAAGAGACATAGAGGGGCACTATATAATACTCAAGGGAACAATAGACCAAGAACCAGTGAGCATAATAAACATATATGCACCTAATGTAAGACCTGCAAAATTTATAAATGAAACACTCCAAAAGATGAAAAAAGAATTCACAGGCTCAGCCATTAAAGTTGGTGACTTTAATACACCACTCTCTGAAAAAGACAGACCATTGGCAAAGAAACTCCACAAGGAGGCTGCAGATCTAAATAGCACAATTGGACGACTTGATAGATATTTTCAGAGTTTTCCACCCACATGCAAAGAAATTCACATTCTTTTAATGCCTACATGGCACATATTTGAAAATAGACCACATGCTGGGACACAAGTCGAACTTGAGTAAATTCAAGCACACAGAGGTTATACAGACATATCTCTCCAATCAGTGTGCCATAAAGCTGGAAATTAACAGAAGGACACTGAAGAAAACAAGGGTAAACAATTGGAGGATGAATAATTTCCTATTGCAAAAGGAGTGGGTAATGACCCAGATAAGAGATGAAATTAGGAAGCTTCTAGAATCATTGAGAATGAAAATACATTGTACACAAACCTGTGGTATGCAGCAAAGGCATTTATCAGAGGAAGGTGGACAGCAATAAATGCACACATTATAAAAGAAGAGAGACTCGTGGATGATATGCTGACACAAAACTTACACCAATTAGAACAGAGTCAACAGAACAACCCTACTAATAGCAAGATAATTGATATAATAAAAAATAAAACCCGAAACACAGGAGAGGGAAAACAAGAAAACTATGGAAAAATTAATGCCGCTAAAAGTTGTTTTTTTGGAAAGAATTAACGGAATTAATAGACCTCTGGCAAACCTAACCAAAGAAAGGAAGGAACAAATAACATTTGCAAGGATGACGGGTGAAATGGGACATTACAACGGACCCCAATGAAATCAAAAGGATAATTACAGAGTACTATGAAGGTCTATATTCTAATTAATTCAACAATTTGGAACACATGGACAAATATTTGTAAACACAATCCCTCCCTAGACTATCCCAGAGGGATGTCAACAACCTCAACAGACCCATAGCAGAAGAAGAAATAGACAACTTAATCAAAGGATTACCCAAAAAAAAAAAAAATCCCCCGGATCAGATGGCTACACAGGAGAATTCTACCAAGCATTCAGGGAAGGATTGACAACAATCCTATACAAACTTTTCCACACATAGAAAAAGACAGAAAACTCCCAAACTTTCTATGAAGCTAGTATAACTTTGATATCTAAAGCAGGCAAAGATGCCACAAGAATCGAGAACTATAGACCAATATCCCTAATGAACATCGATGCAAAAATCCTTAACAAAACACTGGCCAATAGAATACAAAAGCATATTAGAAAAATAGTTCATCATGACCAAGTGGGATTCATACATGGGATGCAGGGATGGTTCAACATATGAAAGACCATCAGCATTATTCACCATATTGGCAGGATAAAATGATAAGAACAACATGATAATAACGATAGTTGTGGAAAAACATTCGGTAACATCCAACACGCATTCCTTTTTAAGACACTTAAGAATACCGGAATTGTTGGAAAATTCCTCAATATTATACAAGCCATGTATAAAAAACCAACAGCTAATGTGGTAGTTAACAGAGAAAAGACAAAGACAATTCCACTATAAATCGGGACCAGACAAGGATGCCCCTTGTCCCTACTCCTATTTAACATTGTACTGGTGGTCCTAGCTAACAACATAAGACAAAGGAAATATATTAAAGGTATTAAGTTGAGGAAGGAAGAGGCGAAATTATCATTATTTGCAGACAATATGATTCTATCTATTGAAGATCCCTTAAATTCCACAAGTGGAGTGTTGGAAGCAAATAGAGGAATATGGCAGAGTGCCAGGATACAAAATCAACAAACAGAAATCTATTGGATTGTTCTACACATCAGACAAGACCACAGAAGGGACGATTAAAAAGGTAGTACTCTTTACAATAGCCAAGCACAAATTGAAATACCTAGGGATATACCCGACTAAAAAATTGTATGAGGAAAATTATAAAGCACTACTTCAAGAAATCAAGAGTGATCTCAACAAATCGAAGAATATCCCGTGCTTGGGGATTGGCAGATGTAATATAGTAAAGATGTCAGTTCTGCCCAAGGCACTATATACTTTCAATGCTATCCTGATAGGAATACCTTCTTCAAAGAATTGGAAAAACAGATGAACAACTTCATATGGACGGGGAAGAAGCCCAGAATTATCAGAAAACTCCTCAAGAAGAAGGACAAAGTGGGAGGGCATGCTCTACTTGATTTTAGCATGGACTATACAGCCATAGTATTCAAAACAGGGTGGTACTGGCATAATGACAGATATTCAGACCAATGGAAAAGAGCAGAAGACCCAGAAATAAAAACATCAGCATACAGACAACTGATCTTTGATAAGGCCAAACATTTTTAAATAGGAAGCAGATGCCATCTTCAATGAATGGTGTCGGGATAATGGATATCTACTTGCAGAAAAATGATGCAAGATCCTTACCTCACTGCATGCACAAGAATAACATCAAGGTGGATCACAGACCATGAGATAAAACCCCAAACAATTAGAGACATTAATGAGGGAATTGGGACAAACCTGAGAACCTTGACATAGACTATCAGAAATAGTGAAGGATACAAATACAGAGGAGTCACAAATAGACAAGTGAGATATACTGAAGATAAGACACCTGTGTACATCGAAATAATTCACCAAGAGAGTAATAAGAAAGTCCACCAACTGGGAAAACATCTTTAGCAATGACACATCAGACAAAGGCCTTATTACTAAAATCTACAATACTTTGCAAGCTTACAATAAGAGAAAATCTAATTGCCCACTGAGGAGGTGGGAAAAGGATCTGAACAGAAGTTTCACAGAATCTGAAATCCTAATGGCCACTAAACATATGAGAAAATGTTCCCAATCATTAGCAATCAGAAAAATGCAAATCAAATCAACTGAGATACCACTTAACACCCTCAAAGATAGAGCAATTCCAAAAATCAGAAAGCAACAAGTGTTGGAAGGGCTGTGGTAAGATAGGAACTCTCATCCCCTGCTGGCGGACCTGTAAGTATGTAGAGACACTATGGAAATCGAATTGACGATTTCTCCAACAGATGGAAATTGAGTTACCATACAATCCAGCAATCCCCCTATGGGGCATATACCCAGAAGAGGCAAGAAAAAAATCACAGCCAGACATCTGTGCTCCATTGTTCATTGCAGCACAGTTCACAATTGCAAGGAGTTGGAAAAAATCCAAATTCCCATAAACAGACGAATGGATTAAAAAACTGTCGTACATACATACAATGGGGTACTATGCATCACTAAAAAGCAGATGATTGTACGAAGCACATCGCCACATGGGGAAAACTGGAGGAAATTATGTTAAGTGAAGTAAGCCAGCACAAAAGGACACATATAACATGAGTCCGCTGAGGTAAATTTATATATATGAATGAGAACAGAAAAGTAAGTGCAAAAGGGGCTCAGGGAAAAAGCTACTGCATAGAAATACTCCAGCTGTGAGGTCCAGGTAGTATGGCAGGGGCCAGACCAAATCCAGGGATATATATGGTAGTCAAATAAGAAGGGGTGGAGGGAGGAAAGGGGAAAAAAAAGATGTGTAATGGGGGAATAAGGCACTGACCCACCCAAGGGGAGGGTATTGATTTTGTCTCTACAGGGAAAGAGGGACCAGATATACAGCCAGTGCCAGATGAATGCAGTGTGCCCGCAAGGAGTGGGGAGGCAGTGGAGGGGTCTGAGGGTTCAGCCCCCATACCATCAGCTACATGGACAACTGCCCCTCACCCCAGAAGAATTTACGTGAGAGGACGGCACTGAAGCTGCAGCTAGGGGAGAGGGCATGTCTGATCAGAGCAAATGGGAGCAAATGAAGGGGAAGGAAGAGAGAGTGGAGCACATCCTGGCCCATCAGACCTGGAGGATGATATCCCCGCTCTGAACAGCCAATGGACAGAGTGGACAATATGGCTGATCCCACTATGAAACACATCATCCCTTGATGGCACAGGACCCTAAGGGGGACAACACTGGAGACTGTGTCAGGACTGGACCAAACTGACCCTGTGACACTGAGGCAAACCACTAAAAGTGTGCAGCAGAGCAACCATGGGAGCAGAGCAGGGAGCCCCTGAGGGAATATAAAGGACAGACACTGGGGCCAAAGCATGGTACCCCTTGGGACCTGACTGAAGAACACGCCTAGAGATAAAAAATCAGACCTTGATCTATTTACAGGTTTTTCTTTCTTTCAAAATTTTTTCTTTTAATTAATTTATTATTCTATGAGTAATTGGTTTCCTTTATTGTTGTCATCACTGTGTTCTCACCCATCGCCTATCTTGCTTTGGCTTGATTTTTGGTGCATATTATTATGTGTACAGATCTATCCAGATAAGATAGACTGGGACCAATGGTTCCAGGGGGAAACAGGAGAGGGGGAAGAGGGGCTAAGGAAGTGGTGCTGACGAACCCAGGGACAGGGGAGCAACAAGTAATCCAAAATCAGTAGCAAGGAGGGTGTGAGAGGCCTGGTAAGTATTCAGCAAGGGCAAGGTAACCGAGATAAATTACTGAAACCCAAATGAAAGCTGAGCATGATAGGAGAAAAAGAGGAAAGTATAAATAAATAGAGGAAAGAACTAGGTGACAAAGACTATTTGCAGGGGTCTAAAGACTGTAATGTACATATGTAAATATATTTATATAAGTGTGGGGAAACAGATCTATGTGCATATTTTTATAGGTTTAGTATTAAGGCAGCAGATGGACATTGGGCCTCCACTAAAACACTTACTCAAAGCAAGATCATGTTGTTCTATTAAATTGGCATTCCAGTATGCACACGATTCCTGACACGATTGCTGAAGAAAAATGTGTGCACAAGCAAATGTGATGAAGAAAGCTGATGGCACCCGGCCATCAAAAGATATGGCTTCTAGGGTCTTAAGCCCACATGGAAGAAGCACACCACCCTGTCTGACCACGAGGTGTAGAAGGGACCTCTTATCAGATATCAAGGAACTAAAAATCATATCAGTGGGTGTCCGCCTTCCTGATATGATCACTGAAGACAAACGTGTGCATAAGCAAATGTGGTGAAGAAAGCTAATGGTTCCTGGCTATCAAAAGATATAGTGTCTGGGGTCTTAAATGCTTGAATATAAACAAGCGGCCATCTAACTGAGAAACATCAAAGCCCACATGGAAGAAGCACACCACCCGGTCTGACCATGAGGTGTAGAAGGGACCAGTTATCAGACATCAAAGAACTAAAAATCTTATCAGTGTGTGCCCACCTTCCTGATATGTTCACTGAAGACAAACGTGTGCATAAGCAAATGTGGTGAAGAAGGCTGATGGCTCCTGGCTATCAGATATAGCATCTGGAGTCTTGAAGATAAACAAGTGGCCATCTAATTCAGAAGCAACAGAGCCCACATGGAAGAAACACACCAGCCTGTGTGACCACGGGCTGCCGAAGGGACCAGGTATCAAGCATCAAGGAACAAAAAATCATAATATTGTAAATGTGTGAGTGTAGAGTGGAGATTCAAAGCCCATCGGTAATGGGTGAGTTCAGAGTGGAGACTCAAAGCTCATTGGCAGCCAACCAGACACCCCCTTACTGAAGGGTTGTGGGGAGGAGATGAGCCAGTCAGGTTGCAGGGTAGCAACCATGAAACATATAACTTTCTTCTAGTTCTTAAGTACTTCCTCTCCCCCTCTATCATGATCCCAAATCTGGCTACACCAGAGGATATACATTGATACAGATAGCAAATGGAAACAGGGAATCCAGGACAGATGACACCTCCAGGACAAGTGGTGAGAGTGGTGATGCCTGGAGGCTGGAGGGAAAGTGGGGTAGAAGGGGGAACTGATTACAAGAATCTATGTATAGCCTCCTCCCTGGGGGATGGACAGCAGAGAAGCGGGCAGGGGGAGACGTCAGACAGTGTAACATATGACAAAATAATAATAACTTATGAATTATGAAGGGTTCATGAGTTAGGCAGGAGTGAGGAGGGAGGGGAAAGATGAGCAACTGGTATTAAGGACTCAAGTGGAAGGCAAGTGTTTTGAGAATGATGATGGCAACAAACGTACATACTAGTTTTATAATTCTGTTAATTTTTTCTTTAACTTTTCTATCCATATTTTAGATATTTCATTTCATTGCCTCTGGGCTTTCATAGTAAATACTCCATAATTTTTATATTATTTATTTTCATATTTTCCTTTATTCTCTTGAATAAAAATGTTTATAAATGAACACAAATAATTGAATCATCTTTTTATATCATTAAATTAATATTATCTCTTAATTATCATTTTCGCACAACTGTTTCCATGTCTGTTACTTTTCAATTACATGTCAACTTTCACGAAAGACACTATGTAAAGTCCACAACCTGCTGAGATTTGAATCTTGTAGGCAGTTGGCTATAAAGTATATATGGATGTGTCTTATCACGTCTTAGTCTCTAGGGTTTGTTGGACCATGTATACCTCAACTTATTTCTTTGTACTGGAAAATGATTGGTAATCTTAACATGTGGTCATTTGCTAGGGAACTGCCATTTTAATCTACAACAAATTTTGCCATGGTTGGAGTTTGATTTGATCCAAACTCCAGTGTCTCTCAAGAGTTAAATTATCTCTGAAATCTGTTTAACACTCAGCCTTACTTGAAATTCTATCTCATAGGCCTCTTGGAATCTTGTTCTGCATATATAAAATTAGCCAAGTAACAAAGGGTTTTTAATGCAGGTTTTGTTTATTTGTTTTTTGGCATACTTCTCTTATGTAGCCTACTTCCTAAATTTCAAATATGTCCTTATTCATAGATTTATATGTCCAGTTTTTTATTACTTATATTACCAGTTTTTTTCCTCTGTGTCTTGGCTCTTATTCCAAGCATAGCTGCTTGGAAAATGCTCTAGGGTGAAAGACAAAGTAAATGTGGGTTTACCTCACCTTACTCTTCTCTCTCAAGGAGAATAGCTCATTGGTTACTGGGAAATATTTACAAACAGTTGTGTTATAAAGTCTGCTAAAATATTTTAACTATAGTGGATGTTTAAAGCTGACATTAGCTAGTCAGTCAAAATCCTATCACTGATATTTAGGATTATAGGGTTGAATAAGATCTCCAACACAGTTAATTGGAATAAAATCAAAACCCACTGGCTTTACGACTTCAACTCACTTGACTACCTGCAATTTCCATACCAGATAACCTCAACTTTCTCTGAGTGGCTGACAGGTTTGAACTACCCAACTTGCAGTTAGCAGTTCAACACTTAGCATATTGCTCCACCAGGGATCCTGTTTGGAATGGAAGCTAGATGACTACTTAAGTTTATACATTGAGGAAGTGACCTATTAAAGAAGTAAGCATATCAGAAGGACACCTCCAAAGATATTTAGAAGGAATGACAAAGGGTAAATGGTGAGATGTTATGGGATACAAATGAAGAGAGTCTACCTACCAAGAAGAGGATGTAATCCAGTAGGTAAATAAACTAAGAGGATTAAGGATTAACAATTTAACATAGAAACTATGTTTATGTCATTAAAATTAGCCGGTTCCCCAGATTACTAACAGTAGTCCCATTTTCTTTTCAACACATTTCTCTGTTTACTCCTTGTATGACCCAGTGTAAAGAGTAAATGAAGATCACATTCTCTGAAAAAGTGCCCAGGCCATTATTGCTGATAGGTGCTATCAAGTTGATTCTGGCTGATCTTGAGCCTTTGCATAAAGGAGAGAAATGCTCCCCAGACCTGCACCATCCCCACGAACATTCTTATGCTTGAGCGACTGCTGCCAGGGACACCATAAAAATGTCCATAGGTGATTCAAAACGTTTATTTTCTGGTAACTGAGACTCAGGGGAATTTAATTGCTTATGTTAGAAATGCTAAGATCAGACTTGTTCTCCCTTTTTGTCGAGAATTCATACACATATTCTCATCTTAAAGCAAAACATGGGTGATTGTGGGAGAAACATCTATATTTATAGGAAGCAAGCTCCATAAGAGTAGCTTATCCTATTTTTGTGATATCTTGACTACCTAAACTAATGACTGGACTGGCTTAATAAATATTAATTATGCATTCTTACTATATGTTATTGCTATTTTGTCATACTCTTTTCCAAGTAGGCCCGTTTAAAATTCATCAAACGGTTAGTGATGATCTATCTTTCTTCTTCCCTAAGACATATTTTCCTGAGAAATTAGATTGATATTAGGTCTTTATTACCAAAGATTACATATTAGCAGAAATAGGGGAAAAAATAGTAGTCATCTTCTTTTAATGCTGTAAGCCATTAACGTTTTCTTTTTAAAATGGAATTGTTTTCTGCGTGAGAGCATTTACTTAATGCTAACCATAATTCAAGAAGGTGAACAGAAATATCAGCCATAATCACATTCATATCTCCAGCTTTGCCATTAATCTGACAAACTTAAAAAAATTATGTAGGTTATATTATGTAACTAGGACTTACATTAAGCCACAGTCCTCTGTCAATCTTTGCACTACTTTTGCACAGTTGTTGACAACTGTGCACCTGTTACTTTGCCTGTTTCAGTGCTAGGGAGATTTAAAAAATCCTGACATTTGTCAGATAAAACTGATACCAGAGGAAACTATGTTTAGGTTCTGTTCAAAACACTATAGGTCAGGTTTCAGGTGTTTTAATTAACTAGCTGCTTCTATTTTTAACAGAAACGAGTTTAAAAGTTATTTATTCAAACTGAGAAAAATCATATCAAATTCCTATGGATAGGAGTAACATGGGGCAAACTGACATTAATTCATTAATTTGAAAATAATTTTCAACAAGCTACTACATGAAGCTCCATGTAGTAAGTGCTGGGGATACATTGTTGAGCAAAATTCTGATGCTAGTAGTGCACCAATGGAGCTTACAATCAAATGGGTGAAACAAATAGATATTTAAAAAGTGATGCAAAAATAAATCATTCTGTATATAAAGAAGCTACAACAGTTAAGTGGTTTGAATCTTTATACAAGATTTTAAAGCTCAATCTACATCTTCTATAATAGTGTAATGTGATTAGAAATGACTATTCTTCCTTTCTGTATCAAAATTACCCAAAATTATTAAATTGCATATTACATGTGATCTATGTACAAAATGACTGGAATTTAGTACAAGAACAACAGATGTTAATTTGCTATTTAATCCGCTTCCTTTGCCATAACACAAAAGAAAAAGACATTCTAACTGAGATACTGTATACTGTTGATAATAGCTATAGGACTGTATGACATTTAACTTTTAAACTTCAATTGTTTTAATTTTGTCATTTCAAGGCCACTTTATAGTTTATGCTATTCATAGATTTGGAAATATCAGTAGTTCACTTGGTTCATTTGGTAGGAAGTGAGTGTGCTTAAAGAGATTATGTCAGCAAGGAAGTTCTACTCAAGCTGATCCTACTCCTGGCCCTAAGCAGGTATATTTGAGAGCAGGTCAGATATTCTTTTAAAGAATTTAAAATGCTATGCTGATATTATGTGAGAGGGTACCCCGACAAAATCGGAATTGCACCAGGTGGTATAAAGCTTTCATATTACACATTTTCCCCACTAGGCGAGCAATGAGCAACTTACGCCAAGTTACTGCACCCAGGGGCATTGTCTGGAAAGATTCTCTCTGGTCACAGTGAATGTTTTCATAAAAGCAGTTTTGCTCTAACCTCGTTTTTTTTTTTTAATTAAAAAAAATAAAAACAGCATGTAGCAGTGAGATTTTGTTTTCGGCTCAGGAAAAATGCCATAGAAATTGTTGGGATGTTGAACACAGCTTACAAGGACAGCTTTATGGGGGGAAAACTCAAGTCTACTCATTTCAAAAAAGGTGAAATGTTGATTGATGATAAACCTCATTTTGGACATCTGTTAACTTACTGAATGAATGAAAATGTAGACTCTAGTAGATTTGGAGTTCATTTTATTAGGTCAAACTGTTAATCAAGCTTTCTATTTAGAGTTTCTGGAAAAGATTACATAACAGTGTGGAACAAAAAAAGGCTGAATTTGTGGCAGATGGGGCACTGGTTTTTCTACCATGACAATGCACCTACTCATGCAGCCAGCTCAGTGCACCAGTTTTGGGCAAAAACGAGAATTCCTCTCTTGCCCCACACAGCTTACCCACCAGACCTTGCTATGTGTGACTTCGTTTTGTTTCCTTGAATGAAGAGGGACATGTGAAAGGACAACGATTTGATTATGTAGAAGAGGTAAAGAAAAAAATGAAGGAGTTGTTGTCAGTTAGCCGAATAGAGTTTGAAAAATGCTTCGAAGAATGGAATCACAGATATGACAAATATATTAGGTGTAATGGAGAGTATTTGGAAGGTGATAAATACATGGCTTTGACAAAAATCAAAACCCCCCAAATCCATTTTTCTCTTGGCACCCTCTTGTATCTATTGCCATTGTGTGTGGTTGAGTAGCTTCTGATGCATAACAGCATTATATATGACAGAATAAAATGGCATCTGGCATCATAAAAGATTTGCTAAACTATACTCCTCATGGGACAAAATCCTCAGATATTTTCTACTATGGTGTTTCTGGTGGGTTCAAACTCCCAATCTTCGTTAGAAGTTAAGCATTAGCCGTTCTACCAACAGGGCTCCTACACACACACACACACACACACACACACACACACACACACACACACACTACAATATATCTCTGTATATCTCTGTGTATTTTTATCTCAACTACCATCTAATTGAGTGTGTTTGGTATTTCTGTGGACCGCATTGATGCCAAAGTAACACCTATGGTGAATAGCTGTAACTCTTCATTCATTTTCTATTGTTTCTTTCTTTTTCTCCCCATTCATTTTAGAAAATAAGAATCTATGGCTTCTCTCCCCTCCCACCCCTTTGCATCTGAGTTTCTCTTTTCCTGTCTTCTGTGCAAAAAAGCAATTTTTGTGCAAAAAGTAAGTTCTATGTAAAACAGCAACTACAATTCATTTTCCCCCTGGAATTTTCATTCATAATTTTCTGTCTTGGAATATTGTTTTTTGCTTGGAATATTATATTTTATGAGTGCTTGAGAAAGCATTTGTGTATGGATGTTCTTGAACCAATATTATTGGTCAGGTGTGGAATACAAAAAGGGTTTTCCCCAGGTTGTTCCCCATATTTATTTTATGCCCAACCTAGGACACTGCTTGCAGCACATGGAAAATGACTGTAGCACACTTGGAAGCAAGCTGCTTGAAGCTATCTCCCTGATGGCATTAGCCACCCAGAGCAATCTGTCACTATTGTTTGTCCCATTGTTGGTGGGGTACACTCTCTGCTGATAAGTGTAGTGGATTGTTTCTTTGACGGCGAGCCCAGAGACAGGGTTGAGCCAACTCAAGGACAACCATGGCAGGCTGCCATTTGAGTCTAGGATCTGCCCATCTTGTCACATGTGTGCCCCTTATCCCTCCCCTTCCTATTGCTTGTTCACCCCTAGATTGTCCCCTCCCACTGCCTGCATTGCCTATTGTACAGCTCCTTCCTGTGATGTATGTAGTTACCTGTAATCAGGGGGGCTTGCACACCCCTAGTTCATATAAGCCTTGGTAAGAAATATATTTACTCCTCTTCCCTCTTTCTGGGCAAACCTGGCTGCTGAGATCATGGCCATTCTGGAGGTGAGCATGCTACAATGACATGTGTCTGGTGCCTTTATCTTCTCTCCTACATTTCCTATTATCTATGACTTTACATATTTATATATTATAGCCATATGATTGCATCTATGGACCCCCCATGATTGTCAGAGGCTGGCTTATTCTAATAGTCAGGGATGTATAGATGTCTTAATTTCACTTTATACTCTATGTGAGAAAAGTAGCTTGGAAAACCACATAGTTGGATCTGTTATTTAAAACAAAGAAACCAAGGCTTTGAAATATATACTATTGAGATAATCTATTTCACTTTGAAGAGCAAATAGCACAGTAATCATTTTCCTTTGAACATAATTGATCATGTATGAAGTTCTGGTTTTTCAATGGTTCATATTAATTCTGAAGTTGCTCTTCAGTAAATGAAGGATTAGGAATCAAAGAGGGCTACCATATGTATCCCTGGATTTGCTCTTGCCCCTGCCAACTAAAAATGAGGGTGGGGGGAGACATGGGTAGCAGGAGAACAGGACACTAACCTACCCAAGGGGAAAGTATTGTTTATATTTCCACAGGGAAAGAGGGACCAGACTTCAACCCAGTGCTCTAAGATGTGAATGCAATATACCAGCATGAAGCAGGAAACCTAAAGAGAGTTCTGAGTGGCCGGCCCCAATCCCAACTACGTGAACAGCCCTTTTTCCCTCAGAAGAATTCACTTCAGAGACCAGCATTGAAGCCATAGCTCAGGGAAAGGGACATGTCAGACCAGAGCACACTGGAGCAAATGAAGGGGGAGGAAGTGAGAGTAGAACACATCCTGGCTCACCAAGCCCCGAGGATGATATTCTGGTGAAGAGCAGCTAAAGCACAGAGAGGACAATAAGGCTGACCCCACAATGTCCCTTGCTGACCCATAGTGCTATGGGGGACAACACTGGAGATAATGTGGGAATTGTTCCTGATCTGACCTCACCACACTGAGATGAAACCCTAAGGGTATGCAACAGAACAGAAGGGAAACAGAACAATGAAGTCCATAGGGAATACCAAAAATAGACATTGGGACCAGGGCATGTCACCCCCATGAGACTCAACCAGAAAATACGCCTAAAAATCAACAAACAGACCTTAAACTATTTACAGGCTTTTCTTTTTGTTGTTCACTTTTCTTTTGTTGCTTTGTTTTTCTCTGCCTTGTTTTTTTGTGTGCTTATTATTATCTCTGCAAGTCTATCTAGATAAGATAGGTGGAATAAACAATGTGGAGGAGAAAACAACTGGAGCGATGGAGGTTGGGAAAAGGAAGTGGGTGTAACAAACCCAGGAACAAGGGAACAAGTGATCCAAAATCGATGGCGAGAAGGGTGTAAGAGGCCTGGTAGGGCTTAATCAAGGGCAATGTAACAGAAGAATTACTGAAACTCAAATGAAGACTGAACATGAATGTGTAACAAGAGGAAAGTAAAAGGAAATAGAGTAAAGAACTAGGCGGCAAATGGCATTTATAGAGGTCTAAATTCAGGCACGTGCATATATAAATATATTTTTATATGACAATGGGGAAATAGATCTATGTACATGTATTTATAGGATTAATATTAAGGTAGCAGATGGACATTGGGCCTCTATTCAAGTACTCCCTCAATGAAAGAACACCTTGTTCCATTAACCTTGCATTCCATGATGCTCACCTTCCCAACACAATCACTGAAGACAAAGGTATGCATAAGCAAATGTGGTAAAGAAAGCTGATGGTGCCAAAATATATAGTGTCTGGGGTTTTAAAGACTTGAAGGTAAACAAGCGGCCATCTAGTTCAGAAGCAACAAAGTCCACATGGAAGAAACATACCAGCCTGTGTGATCAGGGGGTGTCGATAGGATCAGATGCCAGGCATCAAAAAAACAAAAAAATCATATCATTGTGAATGAGGGGTAGTGTGGAGTGGAGACTCAAAGCCCATCTGTAGGCAACTGGGTCTTTACAGAAGGGTGGTGAGAAGGAGACGAGCCAGTCTGGGTGCACTATAACACTGATGAAACATGCAACTTTCCTCTAGTTCTTTAATGCTTTCTCCCTCCCACTATCATGATCCCAATTTTACCTTATAAATCCAGCTGCTGACCAGAGGATGTACACTAGTACAGATAAGAGCTGGAAACACAGAGAATCCATGACAGTTAAACCCCTCAAGACCAATAATGATACAAGGAGCGTAAAGGGAAGGTTGGCTAGGAAGGGGGAACCAATCACACCGATCTACATATCACCCCCACCTGGGGGACAGACAACAGAAAAGTGGGTAAAGGGAAACATTGGACAGAGTAAGACATGAAATAATAATAATAATTTACAAGTTATCAAGGGTCCATGAGGGGGGGGGAAGGGGGGCAGGGAGGAGGAAAATGAGGAGCTGATACCAAGGTGCGCAAGTAGAAAAAAAATGATTTGGGAATGATGATGGCAACACATTTTACAAATATGCTTGACACAATGGATGGATGGATGGATTGCAATAAGAGTTGTACCTGCCTCCAGTAAAACAATTTTTAAAAAGAAAATAAGAGGGGTAGTAAGTTGGATAAGGAATTTCTCCATCTCTTCTTTGGGCTGGTTGAATTGTTATTCCAGAAATCTAAATTATAGAGATACATGGGGCAGTCTTAAAAGCAGGGTCATTTCTGACCAGATGTTTGGAAAAAAACCAATTTCTAGTAGGAGCTACTCTTAATGGATCTCCTAAATTGTTATATATTTTTTACTTCTGTTATCCATATAAATGCCTTATTAAATGTGACTCCTTAGACAAATGAAAGGATTCATATCCCTCACCACATATGAAAACCAATTAAAGATGGATCTAAGATCTAACTGTAAAACATAAAGCTACAAACTAAAAAAATAGGATTATATTAAGGCCCATAATATATAGCATGAATGCATTATCAAACCTAACTGAAAACACAAAATCAAAAGAGGATAAAGTAAGTGACTGGAAACTGCTAAAAGTTAAGCATGTTAACAAAAAGTAAAAGGAGAAATCACAGTCTAGTGGGAGGAGTGGATTGGTTGGAACACATTGGACAAGAGGCTATTCTCTAAAATTTATGGAAAACTTGAACTCTTCAACAAAAAATAATCAATGTTTTGACAAATAGAAAGATGACCTGAACAGATCCTTCAACAAAGATGACAGTCAGGTGACCCACAACACATGAAGAAATGTTAGTGATCATTAGCCATTACAGAGATGCCAATCAAAAGGACAATGACATATTCTATACTTTGGTATTAATAGCAATGTTGCAGAAAAATATAAATGCAGATGAAGGTGTGGGGAGATTCGGATTGTCATAAACTCCAAGTGGGGTTTAAAATGGTACAACCACTGTGCAAAATGATATAACACTTACAAAGCTGGAAATGGAAATACTTTATACTACAGCAATCACATTACTAGCTATAAAATCTTGAGAAATAATATCAATGAAAAGTATACCTACCGATAATATTAATTGAATCAAAATTAATAATTGTAAAAATATGGAAATAACTACAAACAATGTTAAACATTCACAATGAAATACCATGCAATGTTAAAGAATAATTACAAATATGCAAAATGCCTCATAACATGAATGAAATCATGGAATTACAGTAAATGAAATAAGTCAATCATAGAAGGACAAACATTGAGAAAAATAGTGAAAGTACCATTATACAAAAGAAAATGACAAACTTTTCACTTAGAAAAAAAATATTTTTTGGTGATTATCCGAGAAATGGAAGGTAAATCACTAATTAGAGTCTAGACACATTATCTTGACTGAAGAGAAAGGCAATATGCAATAAAGGGGAGTTCAGCACAACGATCATTGACATATCAATCAGTTCAACTCACACAATTTTTAGTAAAAATGTATTATTGGACAAACTTTGTACTCAGTTGATAACAAAACTGCAACACTAGATGAGCTAAAAATAAGGATGGAGCTTTCAGTGGAAATTGAATCGTAGGATTCTGAAGCATTTCTTCAATGAGGTGTAGTAGGAGATGGTTTCAGGAGTATGATGTTAGAAGAAGTACAATCAAGATAATGGCTCCAAATGATGCAAGTTAACTAGTTAAACAAAAGCCGACTGATGTAGAGCAACAGTGTTGGAGGGTGCTCAATGCATTCTATTTGTTGATTTTCTGAAGGGCCCAAAAGTAAAATTTACCATAATTAAATTCTTAGGACCCAAAATTCCTTTTATGGGTAGTAAAATTTACCAGCTTTATTAACATGTAACTAACATGTCATGCAATTCAATAGTTTAAGCATATTTCAATAGTTTAAGCATATTTCAATAGTTTAAGCATAGTTGAAGGGCCGTGCAATCATCACCACACTATATTTGAGAACATTTTCTTCTTTCTTGTAATTATTATTATTAGCTGCCCATTTCCTCCTGACCTCCTCTGCCCTAACCGTAAGGAACTCTTAAGCTACTGTATATACTGGTGTATCAGCCGAGTTTTTCAGCACATTTTTTAATGTAGTTTTTGTGGTAAAATTAGGTGCCTTGGCTGATATTTGGGTCGGCTTATACTCAAGTATATACAGTAGTTATCATTGATTTGATTTACCTATTTTGAATTTCATACATAGAAAATATACAAAAAACAAAGAAGCAAGCAAACAACCAAACTAAACTAAATCAATAATAATAACAAAATAAAAGAGAGAGAAAAAAACTCAATTGAAAAGAAGGCAGAATCAACCTTACTACCAGGCACCAACCATAGTTATCCTGATTATGCTTGATCAAAGTTGACCACTTTATAGATGTGACGAGGTTGTTCTGGGTGCAAGTTTTTCTTACTGGTTTCATGATAGAAATTTCTTCTCCGGCTTTTTTAATTACTGTTGGTGTCTTTTCCTTCTAACACATTATTAGTATTTTTGTCTGTATACTGTTATGTTTTTACCCTTACCACCTTAGCGTGATTTTGTTTTTTATTGTTTTCTGTTGGGTCTCCCAACTGTGAAGCACAGGAAGAGAGGATACACAATGACAATAATGGATACAGGGGGATATTGGGGACACAGAAGTGGGGAATGGGGGTAGAGAGTGAAGGAAAGGTAATATGGGGAGTAACTAATTAAGATGAGAGGGAGGTGGGAGGAGGGAGCACCAGAACAGATTGTGATTGCATAAATCACCTTAAAGGTGATTTAACTATTGGTGGGGACGATGCTCAAAAATGGATGTGGGACTGAGTGTACACTTCTCCTTTATATGACTGAATGTTTGAACTTTTGAATCTATGATATGTAAGTGACTTGCCAATAAAACTGTTGGGAAAAAGAAAGCAGGGCAGAAAATAATGAGAACTAGGACAAATTTACAATGGGTCAAAAAGGAGAAAAATTATAAAGTGTTAAATTTTAACTTAAGTACATCTGCATTATTTCACTTCCCAGTGCACTCTGACAGCAAGTCTATTCACCTCCCTGGTCAATGATCAGAGGGGATTCATAGAAACTTAATGCACGTGGTGAGACTGCAAATGGATTTTGGACTCTTATTGTCATTTTAGCCTCTACAAACCAAGAGCTCAGGATTTAAGCTCTAATACCCTTGCCTCCTCAGGTCTTGGATGTTATTACTTACAATTGCTGGATCACACAAGTTCATATACTTCCAAGTGAACTTAGCTGACACAACACTTAGATGGCTGTTATTTTAAAACAAGTCTTTGTAGACCCAGGCAATGTTCTTTTTGATAACTGGACATCATCTGATTTCTTCATCACATTTTGCTAAAGCCTCCCTGTCTTCAGTGATCTCTCCATGGGGGCAAGTATTCAGTAGGACACTATCTAAGAACTAATTGCTTTTATATTAAGGTTACTATCAAGGGTAATTAAAAATCCATTCATAGATCTGGTTTAAATATGTCCCTGGTCCACTTCAGAGACATTCATATCATTTTATTGGGGGAAAATGCCAATGGGCATCTGATAATTCTATTGTTAGTATCACTAATTTAGCCATTGGTGTAGAAACTAACTGGAACCTGTCTGTTACTTTTTAATACTATACTAACTTGTACCTTTTGGTGATGCTAGAATGTTTGTCACTGATATTTCAAACACCAGCAGGGTCAATCAAAATGAAATAGTTTCATTAGAACTTCTAGACTAAGAAAAGACTATGAAGAAGTAATAATCTGTCCATTTCAGAGGAATTAGTTAATGAAAATCTTATTAATAGCATCAAAACCTTGTTTGTTACTAAATACTTAAAAACAGAAGTAGAACCATGTCAGAGACAGTACAAGAAGATTAGCCTCCTCAGCTTGGACAACACTCAAAATATGCCTGAAGAAGAGCCACCTTCTCAAAGAAGAGTCTACCCTAATGACATGGATGGAGAAAAGCTTCTGGGAGTAATGCCTTCTGGACCTTCATTTCCTGATGGTGCATGACTCAAAATGAGAAAAACAGCAGAAACCTTCAATTAACCAGTGAAACCCGTTAATTTTTTAGGAATTTTGGAAGCTGGCAAAAACAAACTAGAATACATAAACATAAAAATCATAGACCTTAGTAAGCTGAAATTCACTGATATTGTCCAATTTGAATTAAACATGTAGGTTACTATGCCAGAATGGTCCAATCAAAAGGAATGGCCGTACATTCACCTTCAAAAAGGACATGTCAAGATATGTCTTAAAGTACAATGGTGTATGTGATAAGATAATGCTTATCCCAATACAAGGAAATCCAATAAATGCAACTCAAACTCACTATCATTGAATCAATGTTGGTTTCTGAGAGTGTAACAGTTTATAGAAAGCTCAGTCTTTCTCCCACATAGCTGCTGGTGGGTTTGAACTGCTGACAATAAATAACCACTACACCACCAGGGCTCCAATCAGTACGATTATTATTCAACTTTATGTGCCAATAACTAAAGCCTTTGATGCAAAAATTGAAGAATTCTACCAACACAGAAATTGATCAAATATGCAATCAAGAAGCGGTGGTAATTATTGACATTTGTAATGCAAAAGTTGGAAGCAGAGGAAGGAACAGTAATTGGAAAATAAGGTCTTGGCGGTAGAAATGAAATGGGAGATCCCATTATAAAATTTTATGAGACCAACGACTTCTTCATTGCAAATGCCGTTTGGAATATAGAGAAACCAAACTGACTACATCTGTGGGAAGAGATGACAGAAAAGTTCAATATCAGCACCAAAATATAGACAAGGGTTGAATTAGGGTACAGACAATAAACTGCCCATATTTAAACTCAGGCTTAAATTGAAGCAAATGAAAACAATGAATTGGGGATTCAACCAGTCCCTATCCATCTAGTAAAACTGATCTTTCATGATTTTAACTATTGTTCCACATTTTCTCCCAGTCTATCCAAGATCTACTCTTGTGATGCCTTTCAGACTGGTTAACACTAGGTGTGTGCCTACCTAATGTTGCATATTGTTCCTCTTTTATTTGTACATCTTAATTAGCACTTCCACAGAGGAGTCCTCACCTCAGCTGGGGTCATTTTCTCATATGGTGTGTAGAAGGAGACCCATCAGTTTCTGCAATATAACCTTGTTCTATGAGGAGTTAAGCTAGAGCAAATATATAGAATGGCACAGATCTTGTTTTTTAAAAAATCCCACCCTTGGGGACAGAAAATAGAAAAGTGTGTGAAAGGAGACATCCATCAGTGTAAGGCATGAAAAAATAATTTATAAATTATCAAGAGTATGTGAGAGAGGGAGGGTGGGGGAAGGTGGGAGGAAAATGAGGAGCTTATACCAAGGGCTCAAGTAGAAAGAAAATGTTTTTTAAATGATGATGGCAACAAATGTACACATATGATTGACACAATGGATGGATGTATAGATTGTGATAAGAGTTGTATGGGCCCCCAATAAAATAAAAAGAAGCCCATAAAATCTGGGGGGGGGAAATTTTACAAGAAAAAAGAGAACAAAATGACAGAATGCACAAATATGAGGAGACTTCCAAAATTTGTGAAAAATTGAATAAACAATTAATAAAAATGTTTCACACACACAAAAAAGAATACTGGGGACATTACAAAAAAGAATTAGCTATAGTTTCTGATTAAAGAACTGCATTGGTTTTAAGCATAAAGTTCATTGATTTGATTTTGGACAAATGTATACTTGTATTCTTGTAACTACCATCACAATTAACATATAAAATCATCCAGCACTGAAGAATATTATGTCGTTAACCTATTCAGAGAAGTAAATCTTTTTTTTGTTAATTAGGATTTAAAAAAAATCATTTTATTGCTGGCTCATACAATTCTTATCACAATCCATACACAAATCCATTGTGTCAAGAACATATGTACATTTGTTGCCATCATCATTCTCAAAATATTTGCCTTCTCCTTGATCCCTTTTTTAAGATTAATAAATCTTCTTATTGGGGCTCATACAACTCTTATCACAATCCATACATACATCAGTTGAACAAAGCACCCTTATACATTCGTTGCACTCGTCATTCTCAAAATTCGCCTTCCACTTGGGTTCCTGGAATCAGCTCGGCTTTCTTTTTTTTCTCCTCCCCCTCCCTCCCAGCTCCCCCCTTCCCCCAGGTCCCTTAATAGTTTATAAATAATTATTTTATCTTATCTTACACTGCCCGGCATCTCCCTTCACCCACCTTCCCATTGCCCATCTCCCACAGAGGAGGTTACACATAGATCTCGAAGATCAGTTCTCCCTTTCTACAACCCCTTCCCTCCTGGTGTCACCACTCCCACCGCTGGTGTTAAGGGGTTCGTCCGTCCTAGACTCCCTGTGTTTCCAGATCCCTACTGCACCGCTGTACATCCTCTGGTATAACCAGGTCCACAAGGTAGAATTGGGGTCATGATAATTGGGAGGGAAGGAAGCGTTCAGGAACTAGAGGAGGGTTTTGAGTTTCATTGTTGCTACACTGAACCCTGAGTGACTCATCTCCTCCCCACTACCCCTCTGCAAGGGACGTCCAGCTGTCTACAGATGGGCATTGGGTCCCCATCATGCACTCCCCCTCATTCACGGTGACATGATTCCTACCACCACCCCGCCTTTGTTGTTTGAGACCTGGTCTCCTCTGCCCTTCACAATCACCCATGTTGGTGTGCTGCTTCCGTGTGGGCTTTGTTGCTTCTGGGCTAGATGGCCGCTTGTTTACTTTCAAGCATTTAAGTCTCCAGACGCTATATCTCTCAGTAGCCGGGCACCATCAGCCTTCTTCACCACACATGCTTATGCACACCTTCATCTTCAGCGTTTATGTGAGGAAGGTGATAACCCAATTATTGTTTTTGTTCCTTGGTGTCTACTACATGGTCCATTCAACACCTTGTATTCGCTTAGGCTGTGTGCTTCTTCTCTGTGGGCTTTGTTGCTTCTGAGCTAGATGGCTTGAATGGCTAGATGGCTAGATGGCTTAAAGGCTTGAAGACCCCAGACGCTATATCTTTTTGATAGCCGGGCACCATCAGCTTTCTTCACCACGTTTGCTTACACACACGTCTGTCTTCAGTGATCATGTCGGGTAGGTGGGTATTATGCAAAGACCATTTAGCACGAAGTGCTATTGTATTGGGGGAGTATGCGTGAGGAGGCCCAATGTCCATCTGCTACCCTACTACTGAACCTATAAATATATGCACATAGGTCTATTGCCCCCATAATCATAAATATATTTACATATGTACATGTCTGTATTTAGGCTTCTCTGTATGCACTTTGCCTCCTACTACTTTCCTCTATTTCCTTTCGCTTTCCTCCCGTTCCACTACCATGTTCAGCCTTCATTCTGGTTTCAGTAATTCCTCTCAGTTACCCTGCCCTAGACACTCCCTATCAGTCCTCCCCTCCCCTCCCTCCTCTGGTTTTGAACCACTTGCTGTTCCCTTGTCCCTGTGTTGGGCTATACCTCCTCCCTTCCCCTACCTCCCATGCTCTCATGTCCCTCCAGGACTGTTGGTCACGTTATTTTCTTCTCTCAATTTTTGTCCAGCCTATCTTGTCTAGGTGGACCTGCTCATATAGTAATATGTGCATACAAATGCAGATGACTTTGACAGTGCCCAAGTGGCACATATGAACATGGCTTTGACAGCAGCAACACCGACACTATGATAATCAGAAAAGCCACTAACATACAAAATATACAAGGTAAAAAAAAACATGACAAAACAAAAAGATAGCAAAAAAATTGCTAGTAGTTCAAGGTCTGTTTGTTGGCCTTTAGGAGTGTTTTCCAGATGAAACTTGTGTGGTGCCATGTCCTGGCCCCAAAGTCCATCCTTTATACTCCCTCGGGAACCCTTTGCTCTGCTTCCCCTGCTGCTCCATTGCACGCCCCCAGTGTTTGCCTCAGTGTGGTAGGGTCAGCTCAGTCGCACATCCCCCACCGTGTCTCAAGTGCTGTCCCGTGTAGGGCCATGTGTTGGTGCAGGATGTCGCATCTCGCAGTGTGGCCAGCTATCTGGTCCTCTCTGTACGATGGGCCTTTCAAGCTGGGCTATCGTCCTGTGGGCTTGTTGGTCCCAGGTGTACTCCACTATGTCCTTTCTCCTTCCTTTGTTTCAGCTTCCTTCTGGATGTGGTGTGGTGGGTCAGTTCCTTTCCCACACCAGACTATCTATTTTCATTTTCTGTGGTATTCCCTTCGAATGTGGGGGTTGGGCTAATTCTGGTTTCGGCCAGCGTGTCGTCCAGCCTCTTTGTGTAGTCCTCCGTACTTTACGTTGCCCTCCTTGTTTGGTGTGTCGTGGTGGGGTCCGTATGCATGTTCCAATTCTGTGGGGACACAACCAATACTCTCCCCCAGGTGGGTTAGTACCCTGTTCCCCCCCTTACAATCCAGTCAGATTCTCCCCATCCCGGTTTTCCCTTTCCCTGCCCCACTACCCCTTCTTTATGCTGGGCTCTCATGTGCCTCCCTAAGTGTGGCCTGCCCTCCCTCCAACTATCTATGCTTCCCCCCGTTTATTGTGGGATGGATGTTTATTCTTCTATTTCTGTCATGCTGATTGTACTTACCTCAGGGGACTAATGTCCCTTTGGGTCTGGCTTACCTCGCTTAACATAATTCCTTCCAGCTCTTCCCATGAAATAACGTGTTTCATGTGCTCATGCATGCTTTTCAGTGCTTCATAGTACTCCATTGTGTGTACGTGCCACAGTTTACTAATCCATTCATCTGTTGATGGAAACTTAGGCTGTTTCCAAGTCTTTGGGATTGTGAATTGTGCCACAATAAACATTGGAGCACATATTACTGGTTGTGTTTTATTTGCTGCTTCCACTGGTTATATGGCCCGTAGAGGGATGGCTGGGTCATAAAGTAGATCAAGTTCCATTTTCTTTAAGTATCGCCAGATTGCTTTCCACAGTGGCTGTAAAAATCTACACGACCACCAGCAGTGGAGGAGGGTTCCTACTTCACCACAGCCCCTCCAACACTTGTTGCTCTCTGATTTACTGATCTGGGCTAGCCTCAGGGGTGTTAGGTGGTATCTCATGGTTGTTTTGATTTGCATTCCTCTATGGCAAGGGACTTCGAGCACTTTCTCATATGCTTATTGGCCATATGGGTCTCCTCTCTATGAAAGTTCTTTTCAGTTCTTTTGCCCACTTCATTAGGGGGTTAACCGCTTTTCCCTTTTGCAGGTCACGATGGTGTTGTAAATTTTAGTAATGAGCCCTCTGTCTGATGTGTCATTACTAAAAATCTTCTCCCAGTCTGTGGGTTGTCTTGTCACCCTCTTGGTGAAGTCTTTCGAGGTGCACAGGTGTTTTATTCTTATTAGATCCCATTTGTCGATTTCCAGTTCACCTGTGTGTGTACCCTTCCCTGTTGCAGTTAGCCTATGAGCTCCCTGGGCCAGTGCTCTGAGATTAGTCCTGATTCCCTCCTTAATGGTCCTGATAGTTTGGGGTTTGACTTCTAGGTCTGTGATCCACCTTGAGTGTATTCTTGTGCATGGGGTGAGGTAAACGTCTTGTTTCATCTTTCTACATGTGGATATCCATTGATTCCAGCACCACTTATTAAAGAGGGCATCTGCTTCCCACTTGATGTTTTTGGGACCCTTGTCGAAGATCAGTTGTCTATATGCTGATGATTCTACTCCTGGGCTTTCTATTCTTTTCCACTGGTCTGAGTGTCTATCGTTGTGCCAGTACCATGCCGTTTTGACCACTGTAGCTGTATAATAGGCATTAAAATCAGGTAGGGCGAATCCTCCAATTGTGTCCTTCTTTTTGAGTTGTTCTCTGCTAATTCTGGGTTTCTTCCCTCTCCATATGAAGTTGGTGGTCATTTTTTCCAATTCTTTGAAGAAGGTTGATGGTAATTGGATTGGCATAGCATTCAACTTGTAAAGTACTTTAGGAATATTTGTCATCTTTAATATGTTAAGCCTACCTAACTATGAGCAGGGGAGGGTCATCCATTTGTGGAGGTTGCTTTTGGTCTCCTGTAATAGGGTTTTATAATTATGCTTATATAGGTCTTTAGTATTCTTTGTTAAATATATTCCTAGGTATTTCAGTTTGTTCTTAGCTACTGTGAAGGGTACTACCCTCTTAATCGCCTCTTCCATGGCCCTGTCCGATGTGTATAGAAAACCTACCAACTTCTGTTCATTGATCTTGTATCCTGCTACTCTTCTGTATTCCTCTATTGCTGTAAGTACTCCAGCTGTGGAGCTTTTGGGTTCTTCAATGTATAGGATATGTCATCTGCAAATAGTGATAGTTTCACCTCCTCCTCTTCCAACTGGATCTCTTTGATGTCCTTCCGCTGTCTTATGTTGTTAGCCAGAACCTCCAAAATGATATTGAATAGGAGTGGGGACAGGGGGCATCCTTATCTTGTACCCTTTTTCAGTGGGGTTGTTCTTGTCTTTTCTCCATTGACTATGATGTTGGCTGTTGGTCTTTCATAGATAGCTTGTATGAGCTTGAGGAACTTACCTTCCAATCCTATAGAAGTAAATCTTTATTTGGTCCCTGGAAGTCACTGGTATGACTAGTGTTATGTCACTACGAGACATGTTTTTATTTATTTATGATTTTACATATATTCATACAGTATGCACTAATTTTGTATGTATCTTTTTCCTTTTGCTCAATGTATTGTTTTTGATATTCATCCATGTGGAAATCATTAATTTGTTCTTTCTTAGTTCTCACCTATTGTAGAAACATGTAGTAGTGTATGTAGGAGTAGTGTGCAGTTGATATAGAGTGGATTGTTTCTGATCTGGGACTGTCAGAAATAAATAGTGCTATGAATATGCATGAATCAGTCTGATGAGGATATCTGTTCATTTTCCTTCAGTGAATAAGAAGTAGTGGAGTTATTGAATTTGTTGAATCATACAGGAGGGCTTCAAAAAGTTCATGGAAGGAATGGACTTAAAATAAGATGGATTTTTTGCCATGAAACTTGGAAGTTCCCTCATATATGAAGTATATAATCAAACTGCTTCTCAAAGTACGTGTGTCATGCTGTAATCACCCCAAATTACAAGATCCCACAGTGTTTAAGACTTCGGTTGCTTTACATCCTTGACAACACTAATATTGTCAACATTTCAGTCTCTTCTTTGTCAATTTTCAATTTATTTTATCCACTCTAGCAGGTGTATGGCTTTTAAGCTTTTGGCAAAAATCTATACACCAGGTTAGATTTCCTTTTGGCAATTTCCACAGATATTATTCAGTGGTATTAGTTACATCTATTAGAATATGTCAACATTCTCTTCAAGTGCTCCGTTCACTCTATTTCTAGTACTCTAATTTCCCTCTCTCCTTGTTTTCTCATCTTTAACTTTTGCTTCTGGGTTTCATGCAGACGGTTTTTAAGTAGAATATTTTTCTTATGGATAATATCCTTTACTTTATGTGCCACTCTGCTACTTCTCTAAAAGAAGATCTCATGGGAGAGACTCAGTGTCTTGGAGCAATAGTCTCAGAGAGTGTATTGTTTTAGATTTGCAAATTTTCCTGGTAAATTTCCTCTAGTTAATCAGACTAGTGGGAACTCCAGACCATATTTATCTCAGTTGCCCTCCAATCAAGCTGTGACCTGATCAAACTCTGTCCATATGTTCTTAATGACCTCATTGGCACAATAAACCTAACTATCACACAGCGTGTGGAAGCTGGATTACTTCTACAACTGGATCTGGGTCTTGCATCTGATTAAGAAGCATCCTAATTTATTGCCTGCCAGTCCCAGAACCCATCAACAGACTGCCAATTTCGGATTCATTCAGTTCTACAACCACCAGCATGTGGACATCAATATGTTATTTTGGGGAAACAAAATTCTACTCACAGTAATTTATAATCATAGGCTTATTATAATCACAATCACATATTGTGAAACCTTAGTGTGGATTTTGTTGAAGCAAAATATGAATTCATTCTTTGGCTTATATAATCTTGTGACAACTTTGGCCCATAAAGTCTAGCAACATCATGGAAAATACATAATATTTTTTCCTTTAAAATAAATACAATGCAATAAGCTGTGAAACAAAGGCATAACTGTTCACCCCTTTCTCCCTTTTTGTTTCTTACTAGCAGATACAATTTAGAAAGAAGCAGAGAAAGTGATTGTGTTTTCTAAGGCCAATTTCACAATTCCTCACAACAGAATTTTGACATTGTAGTAAAAAAAAATGCTAATCTTTTGTTGTCCGTGTCACACTACAACTGTGCTTTTTAGCTCCAGTGTCATCTTTTATTCTAATGTACCAGATTGTGAAATGATAGCCATGTGACCTCTATCACAATTCTACTCAGCATTAAACAGTAGATTAATAGCACAACATAAGTTGGAGGGATTTCTAACTCCTTGTTAGTGAGTATAAATTTCTTCCCAGTATTTTTGTGGAAGATTCTTGGAAAATTTTGTGTATGTATGTGTGTGTGTTTATTTAGGTTAACTGAAAACCAGATTATGAAACTTCAGTGTGGTTTTAATTTATTTTTATTATTTTAATTTGTTATTAATTGGAAGTTAATGCATATATTATTTAATTCAATAATTCAGTCACATGAAACAGAATTATACAATTGCTACCACAATCAGTTTTCAAACATTATTTTTCTTTCTGAACTCCTTGACACCTTCTCCATTTTATTCACCCTCTATCATTGTACCCCTACCCCCATGGAACCCTTATTCTATTGCTGTCCCTTTAGGTTCATCAATCCTGGTTTCATATACTGAAGCACAGCAAAACATATAACACGACTTCATGAGGGTGACCTCCAATAACATAAAACCTATGAGACACACCCTAATCTGAAATAAAAATAAAACAAAACAAAAAATACAGAAAAAACAAATCAGATCCAGCATGCATCAGAGGGGGGAATCAACTGACAAAGTTTTAACTGTTTAAGTCATTAGTGTGGTTTTTGGTGAACAAATATGAATCCATTTTTTGGCTCATAAAATCTTTTTTGGTTTTTGCCCAACACTGATGGGAATGAAATCCTTATAAAACAATTTTCACAAAAGCATTTCAAATCTGACTTGGCTTTAACACCCTGTAAGAAAATATTGTTGAAAATAACAATTCTAAGTAAGGATTACACCATGGGCTTTTACAAACCAGTTTAGATAAGTATCTGATTAAGCTGCACCTTGTTCTTCTAATCCATATTCATGTGATCTGAGACTTACTGTTCAATAGGTCTCTATAATCACCAACTGTGGTGCATTGAGAGATGCTGGCAGGTGAGCAGTGTCACTTGCAGTCACCCAAGGCCCCATCCTAATGAAATCTCACCGTCTAGAAATGAGCTGGCTGTCACTGAAATGGGATCCCATTCTCTTACACTAGGTTCACATTTCAGCATCCAGGGTCAATGTAGGCTGGCAACCTTGGAAGGGGGGATGACAGAGCAGAGATCAGATCCAGGAAAGAGGGAGCCAAGGTAATGAATGAATCAAGTAGAAGTATGAAAAACATTTGACTTTTCCAAATGTTTTTTTCCTAAAGATAATTAGGTATTATGAACCAGGCCACAATGGTATCAGATATCTGGAAACCAGAGAGATTTGCAAAAAGAGATCTAAAGAACAGAGAAATCTCTCTCACGCTCTTTACAACACCCCCAGCACCACCCCCGTAAAAATCTTCCTGAAGCCAGGAGGCCCAGATCCTGTGATATAGTGGCTCCCCGAACCCTGCTCTCTAGGAGAAAAGGATGGAATTCTATATATTAGCATTGGCTCATTATTTATTATTCAGCATCAACTCATTATTTATTCACGCTTCGATTTTTAACTATCGCTCTTAAGTTTTCTGAGTCTGGTTTCTTCACTGATATTATGGATCATAAAAACTAGTTTTTCTGAAGACTAAATATGAATTAATGTAAAAGCGAAACAATGAGTAAATGTTAGTTACTGTCGAGGGCTCAAGTAAAGGAACCGTAGTAAATACCTCACCCACCCCCTCTAAGAAGTGAACTAAATGCAAGATCATTTCTCTATGATGCTTTCTCCCCACAGCAGTCTTTGATGCAACCTCCTCTGTGTTATAGCATTACTGTAATTGGGTTATTCATCCTCTCCATGACCTTTAACTTCCATCTAGTTCCTGAAAATGTCAAACTGTACCTTACACTCTTTCCTGTTAGTTGTCAGTGCATATTTGGTATAATTAACAGGAAAAGGGGTACAATGTGTGATGAAAAAGGACTACAACCAGGTGAATTGGAAAGCCACACCCATGGAATTCATGTGTTTTCCAAGTGACAATGTGCCTGCGGCCTTTCTCTGGTGCACACTCAGACTGGTCATGGTAACTCTGCAGGTACTGACTCTGAAAATCTCCTCAGTCTGTGTGTGTCAATGTTAAGCCATTGCTAATGAGCATTCTTTCTCAAAGTAAGGGTCACAGGTCCACCTGCAGTCTGCAGAGATAAAATCAAGGGATGCTTTAATGGAAATTTCAAAATTAAAATAATTTAAAGACATGGTTTTTAATTTTAATGCTAACTTTATAAAGTTCTGTCAGTTATAAAGATATTTTTTCTCTATATATTAACAATAATTTTTAAAGGATGGGTAAACAGGACTGAATTTTTATTTTAAATAGGTCTATGAACTCTTGGGGTCCATGGGTAAGTTTTGGAGTCTGAGAGAATCACTTTCATTTAAATGGGTGTCTTTATTATTAAAATTTGAGAGATGTTATGACACATATGCCACAGTTTACTTCCGAAATAATAACTTGTCTTGAGATTTCTTTCTTGCATATTGTCCAAATTACTTTCTCTAGAGCTTCCATCACAGATTTTAAATTTCTCAATGGAACTGCTGAACCATCCTTCTTTAAAAGATGGCAACTCCCTTGTAAACGTTAAAACTATACAAATGTTGCCACAGGCATAGCAAATCAGCAATTGCAAATCAGTTATGGACCTCCATCACAAGTCTAGAGTCTTACGAGACTTTAATGAGAGCAACTTTCAATTGATCAAATCAATTGCAAAAAATTTCATGGTTCTATAGTTTTCTTAAGTCTAATTCAAGCGTCTATAATATTAAGATGATGGGATCATGAAAGCTTAAGCATTGTAGGCCTTTGTTTTTAATACTAAAAAGGTCACAGGAGTCTTAAACAAAAAAAAAAAACCATGTAAGATTACTCCTCTGGATTTCTTTCCCATTAATGTAAATAGATATTTTGACAGTACACGCTCTTTTATTCTCTCATGTTCTATTTCATTATCAGATCTATGGATCCTAAAATATAAGCCTACAGAAGGCTCTGACCTGCCACCTGATGTACAGATTTTGGACCTATATTTGAAAGGACATATTGAAGAAGAACTAGCTCCTTAAAGTATATGTGAGCTTAATGATCCAGATGGACTAAAGCTGCAAAGTCTTTCATTTGATGTGGGGTGACTGAAAACGGAAAAATCGGTTTAAACATCCATTAATAATCATAATGTGAAATGTACATGGTATGAATACAAGAAAATTGGAAGCCATAAAAAATGAAATAGAACACATAGAAATCAATATCCTATGCATTCCAAAAATTAATATCCTATGCATTCCAAACCAAAACTAAACTTACTGTCATCAAATAAATTCTGATTTAGAACAACCATATAGGACAGGGTAGGACTGTCACTGAGGGTTTCTGACACTAAATCTTTACAGGTGTTGAAACTTCATCATTCTCCTGTGGAGCAGCTGGTGGTTTGGAATAATGACCTTGTGGTTAGCAACCCAATGCTTAACACAATATATCATGATGACTCATCATCCTATGTTTTAGTGAGCTTAAATGGACCCGTACTTACCTTTTTGAATCAGACAAACAGACTGTCTTATTCCTGTGATAACAAATAACAAAGGAATGGCATTATATTCAGTAGTTAGCATGACTGTTACTCAAATGTATTCAAATGTGTGCACCAACCACTAATTCCAAAGATGAAGAAACTTAAGATTTTAGTTGACTTCTACAGTCTATAAACAATCAAGTAAAGAATAAAAATACATTAATACTTGATAATGTTTGGTATATAACTGATGAACACAAAGAAAATGTTCTGAAATTGGGAAATATAACCTTAATCATGGAAATTATTCTGGAAATTGCATAATAGGATTTTGCAACATCAATGACTTCTTTATTACAAACACCCTTTTCAACAGCATGGATGGCATTTATGTACATAAACCTAAGCAAATGGACTAAACAGGAGTCACATCAATTACATGTACAGAAAGAGAGATTCAGTATCATTCGCCTGAATAAATTCAGGGGCCAACTACAGAAGAGTCCATCAATTATTCACATGTTCTTCCCAGTGAACCATAAGTAAAATAGAACAAATGTGTGAGGTGCAAACTACAACCTTGTGTATATCCCACGGGAATAGTTTTTATACAATGAGCACTAAAGACCAAAGACCAAGCCAACTGTGGCATGGCATCAAACATGCAAAAGGCAAGATATCTATATAAAGACAATGAAGAAATAAAGACAAAAGTCATAAGAGAAGCTGAAAGTAGCTAACCCGAATGTCAAGTAGCTAACTCGAATGTAAGAAATGATGAAGTAAAGAATGGAAGAGATGGCTTCACACAGCAGCTCAAGCAGACAAAACAAAGCACTATCGTGAATTGTATAAACTCTTGGAGTTAGAACACAAAAAGGAAGACAAATTTTGCATGTCTCAAGTTGAAAGAACTGAAGAAAAAAGTTAATGTGTGAGTTGAAATATTGAAGAATTCGATGGGCAAAACTTTTAATCAAGTACAGAGTATCAAAAGTAGAGGAAATAAATGCACAGTCACTGTATCACAAATAATTTATCAATGTTCAACCATTTCAGGAGGTATCATATGATCAGGAACCAATGTTAATGATGAAAGGAGTCCAACTTCACTGGAGGTAATGGAGAAAATCAAAGCTAAAGTAATTGATGGAATATACCTGAGGTCTTTCAAAAGTTGGATGCAACTCTGGAAGCACTCTTGCTTATGTTCAAAAAATGGAAATAGCTATATGTCCAACTAACTGGTAAAGATGAATATTTGTGTCCATTCCAAATAAAGATGGTCCAACAGAATGTAGAAATTATTAACTAATATCATTGATATCACATGCAAATTAATCATGATCAAAGATTAAAAAGTCGTTCCAACAGTACCTTGGTAGGGAATGGCCATAATTTCAAGTCTAATTCTAAAGCGTACATGGGGGGGGGGGGGAAAGGGCGGGGAAATGTACCATTTCTGATGTGAGATGAAGTTTGGTGGAAAGAAGAGATTTCCAGAAAGATAATTGTTATTGTTGTTGTTCTGTGCCATTGATTCAGTTCTGACTCATAACAAGGCTATCTATGAAAGAATCAAGTCCCAGTCTTGAGCCATCCTCACAAATGTTCTTGTTCGAGTCCTTGTTATAGTCACTGTGCCAATCTACACATTTGGTGAGCCTCTGCTTTACCAAGGCTCATATCAATCTTGAGGGGAAAATGTCACCTGTGTTCTTTTGGTCTTGCAAAGGAAATTGACTGTGTGGATCATAACAAATGATGGATACCATTGAGAAGAATGAGAATTGCAGAACAAATTTTTACTTTTGAAAAACCTGTACATAGATCAAGAGGAAGTCATTAAAACAGACCAAAGAGATACTGCATGGCTTAAAATAAGGAAAGATGCATGTGATAGTTAGGTTTATTGTGCCAACTAGGCTTTGGTAAGAACATGTGGGGAGAGATTAATCAGTTCACAGCTTGATTGGAGGGCAACAGAGATAAATACTTTCTGAGGCCAGCCTCATTCTCTGTTTCTCCTTGGTGATCATACCAGTGTGCTGCACTACCTCTGGTTAAGCCCACCTGTGGATCCTGTTGAATTGCTGTGCATCCCTAGAGCTTAGAACTCCATTAGGTCTGCTTCGCTATGCTCTTGTGCTACTGGCTATTGCTGTCCTCACCATATTGTCTGCTGCCTGCAGGTTGACTCTGCTTTTCTTACATGAGGGCAAATTCTGTTATCTGCTTCCTTGACCTTGGATCAGCACCCATTATGAGTTGAAGGACTTTCAGTATGTTAACTGTTCAATGAAAGTGAGTTGAACTGAGCCTTCTATACTGCTGTGTGGACTAATTAGCTCTTATACTCTTTCTCATTATATAAACCTATCCATATACGTATATATAATCATAAGGGCCCTGGTTTTATTTCTCTAGAGAACCCTGCCTAACACAGTGTATGTCACAGTTACATCACTTCACTATACTTAGTGAAAATAATAGTAGTAGATGGACTATATGTAGAAGAATTGGCAACAAAAATTCAGGAAGACGCATTAACAACCTGCAAAATGCAAATGACACAAATTTGCTAACTGAATATGAAGAAGACTAAGGCACTTACTGATTAAGATCAAAGACTTTAGCCTTCTTTATGGTTTACACAAGATTCGGAAAACAAAGTTCCTCACTACTCTACCAAGAAATAACATTACAATAAATGGAGAAAATATTTAAGCTGTCAAGGATTTTATTTTACCATAATCAATACCCCTGAAAGCATCATACAAATAATATATAGAATTGAGCAAAAAATACTGCAAAAGACCTTACAAAACTGTTAGCAAGCAATATAAGGTCCAATAAGTCATCTGACCAAGAAGTTTATTTTTTAGAACTAAGGTATGTGTAACACAAGCTGCGATATTTTCACTTGTTTCTTATGTACATTAAAACTAGACAACCAATCAATAATAAAGACCAGAGAAAAATGATACATTTGATTCATGAATGATACTGATGAGAAATATTACATATACCATGCACTGACAGAAAAAAAAGATCAATTTTGTTTTTGAAGAAATATAGCTAGAATGCTCCATAGAAGTGAGGAAGGTAAAACATTGTCATACATACTTTGGACATATTATCAGAAGAAACACATTATGTTTGATAAACAGAGGCTCAACAATAGAGAAGAATTCCTTTAAGGACATGAAGTAACACAGGCTGCAACAATGGATTACAAGCAACAATCATATAGATGGCACTGGAGCAGATAGTGTTTTGTTGTTGTTGTTTTTAAAGTAATTTTATTGGGAACTCTTATAGCTCTTATCACAATCCATATATCCATTCATTGTGTCAAGCACCTTTTTACACATGTTGACATCATCATTTTCAAAACATTTTCTTTCTACTTGAGCCCTCAGTATCAGTTCATTGTCCCCACTCCCCTTTCCTCATGAACTCTTGATAATTTATAAAATAATTTTTCATGTCTTACACTGACCTCTGTCTCCCTTCACCACTTTTCTGCTGTTTGTCCCCCTGGGAGGAGGTGATATGCTGATCACCGTGATTGGTTCCCCCTTTCTCCCCACACCTTCCCCTCCTGGTATTGCTACTCTCATTATTGGTCCTGAGGGGCGTATCTGTCCTGGATTCCCTTTGTTGTGAGCTCTTATATGTACCAGTGTATTATGTTCTGGTCTAGACAGATTTGTAAGGTATAATTGGGGTCATTATAGTGGGGGAGGAAGCATTAAAGAACTAGAGAGAAGTTTTATTTTTCATCAGAGCTATACTGCACCCTGCCTGGCTCATGTCTTCCGTGTGACCCTTCTGTAAGAGGATGTCCAATTGTGTACAGATAGACTTTGGGTCCTCATTCCGCCCTCTTCCTCACATTCACACATGGCTGCTTATTTATCTTTAAGCCTTTAAGACCCCAAGTGCTATATCTTTTGATAGCCAGGTAGCATTATTTTTCATCACAACATTTGCTTACATACCCATTTTGTCTTCAGTGATCCTGTAGGGATCACAGAATGCTAGGTTGTTGCTGTTATTTTCTATTTATCTTGTTTTGTTTTCATGCTTATTATTGTTTTTGCATGTCTATCTAGATAAGATAGGTAGGATAAACAATCTGGAGGAGAAAACAATGGGACCGATGTTTCTGGGGGAATATGGCAGAGGGGGAGGCAGGGGAAAGAAAGGGGATGTCAACAAACCCAGAGACAAGAGAACAAGTGATGTAAAATCATGGTGAGGAGGGCGTAGGATGCCTGTGTGGCTTGATCAAGTGCAATGTAGTCAAGAGGAATTACTGAAACTAGAATGAAGGCTGAACATGATAGTGGGACAAGAGGAAAGTAAAAGGAAATAGGGGAAAGAACTAGAAAGCCAAGGACATTCATAGAGGTCTAAATATATAATGATAAGGAAATAGATCTATGTACAAATATGTATATGTTGAGTATTAAGGTAGCAGACAGACATTGGGCTTCTACTTAAGCATTTCTATACGCAAGAACACTTTGTTCTAATAGACAGACAGTGTTTTGTAATGACATACGATTGCTAGTATTATTAACTGATTGGTTGGCACTGGACAACAATATTAAAAGCCTGCTAAGTAATGCTAGAAACTCTTTGTGTGTCTTATTTTCTGCTTCTCCTGCCAACATGGACTGTGTAAGATCATTTCTCTTCCTTAGGCATCATGTCTCTACATCAATATTTCCTAAAAGTGTTTGCATGCAAAAGACTAATTTCATTAGAAACCAAGTCCAAACCAATTTCCATTGAACAATTCTGGTCCATGTATAAATTATGCTCCATACGGCTCCCCCCCCCCCCATAGCTGCAACCTTTGGAAACTAGATTTTTAGGCCTTTCTTCTGAGGAATCTCTGAGTGAGTTCAAATCACTGAATTTTTCGCTGGAGTGCTTAACCATTTCTGTCACCCTGAGAGTCCAGAAAAAACACTGCTAGAAAACAATAGAAAATAAACAAGAATACAAGGTCCCATACATTATCTGACCAAGAAGGGCATTTTCCTCATATATCACAGTCAGCTTGAAAGTCTCTTCCAGGCAGAAATCACTTCATACTGCAACGAGTCTTTTCTCATTTGAATCATTTCCTTAAAGAATTAATTTGCAGTGGGAGCAGAAAAAACTAAAATAATTTTTGGGAGTCTGGAGACAATCATTGGTGCTCTCTTCTTTAACAAACAGCAGACTCCTGATAGAATGATCAACCATTACTGAAATCTGGGGTTGTATCACTATTCCTCAATATTCCAGTGTATGCTTTTTCTTGTAGCCTTCTTTTATAGGTGTGAAAGTACCCTAACATGTTTTAAAGCCTTTTGATGATACTTGTGCCACTTTCAAAGATATTCTTTAATATACATTCAAAAATATATATGCAAGAAATAATGAATGAAAAAAGAAAAAAAAGAAATAATGAATGAGTGAACAATGAGGAACATTTATTTTTCATTATTTAACTGTAATTCTGCCTCTCCACACTAGTGATTTATGATGAATAAGGCTTTTCCTGTGAATAGAATGCATTATGTTAGAAAAAAAGTAATGGCCATCTGTAAATGTGGGTATGCCTGGTAAATGTGTTATGCATATTGTAGTAAAAATGGTTTATTGGACTATCACAGTCAGACACAGGAAGCAAATACCAATGATCACACTGGGGAATATGCTTGGATGTAACAGTGTTTTTGCTTACACTGAAGTCTCCTTGAAGCCCTGTTCTTTGGGGACCATACTGGGATTTCATAAAATGGCCTTCTTTTGGAGTGCTTTGACATGTTTTCTGTTTTGAAGGCCTGGGTTTCTAATCATAAGATGTACTTAATGTTCCCTAAAGAATTCTTGATGGTACAACGGCTACAGTTGCTAAAGCAACTGGGTTGCTTATCTAAAAGTCTATGGTTGGAACTCACTCAGCAGCTGCCCTGCAGGAGTTAGATGAGGCAGGCTGCTTCTGTAAAGATTTATAGCCTTGGAAACCTTATGGGGCCGTTCTATTCTGTCCTATTAGGTCACTGTGGGTCAATATTAACTCAACTACAGTAAGGACGTCCTTCATAATATAATGTTCTAGGATTCTAAATTCACTTTCAGGTATGATGTCAAAATAGACTGTGAAAGATACACACACACACACACACACACACACACCTGCCATTGATTCAAAGCTACAGTAGAAATGGTTTCTGATAGAATAAATCATTATGGGAGCTGACAGTCTGTCTCATTTTTCTATTTGAGTGGATGGTATGCTTGAACATGATTTTTCACACAACACCTAATCCAGAGCATCATCAGGGTTCCGTAATATAGATTATAAATTAAAAACTATACAATAACTCATATTTCTCATATATGATATATGTATACATAGAAGCCCTAGTGCTGTAGTGGATTACTTGTCAGGTTGCCAAATGCAAGGTCAGCAATTCTACATCACCTGCTGCAGCACAGTAGAAAGATAAGGCTTTCTGCTCTCATAGTGATTTTTAGCTTCAGAAACCCACAGGGACAGTACTACTTGCCCTATAGGGTGGTTATGAATGAGAATTGATTTAATGGCTGTGAGTTTTAGATAAGTACATACATGAGTATATGGAACTTTTCTATAAATATTTTGAATATCTTTCATATACACATAAGAGAGAGAGAAATTTAGGTAGGGAGGTAGAGAGGTTGGCTGCTAACTGAAGAGTCGGGGATTTGAACCTATCAGACACTCTACTAGAGAAAGATATGTCTGTCTCTTTCTGTTAAGATTACAGCCTAGGAAGCCTGATAGGGCAGATTCAGTGGCACACAACAGCAATGTTTATATATACATGTGTGTATAAATGTACATATGAATTTTAAAGAATACTGTGTAACAACAAAGGATATAAGATACCCAGAATTATTTCAAAATCTTGTACCATAAAGGTAGGAAATCCTCAGAGGACAAGAAGACATCAAACAGAGACAGGAATACATTCAAAGGGGAGGCCATTGACAAAATATTAAACTATTTAAACATTTAAAAATAGTGACAGATTATATAATCATTGAATAGAATGATAATCCATGAGTCCATATTAACAGAAGTAAATAAATCAGAATTCATACAAGGTTGATATCCTGCCACTGAAATTGTTAACTCTGTGAGTTGGTTATGATAGTGTCACCAGGTTTCTCACTCCAGGCCTACAATAATTTCCTTGTAGAACAAGATAAATTACCTTTAAATCATGGAAATATACAGTCTTTAAATCATATTTGCTATATTAGCATTTATGGTATTTTTTCCTGGGTCAATTATCACTATGATGGTGACTACATTGAAAATGTTTCATTCTTCCCCATTTGTTAATTTATTTGATTATTTATGTCAGCATGAACTCACAGATTCTGAGCGAAGCGTATACACAGATGCTTTATACTATTCTTGCTGCTTTTTTATAAATAAGAAATTATTTTATAATTTATGTAATTATGTTATTTTATTTTAAGAACAGCACCCATTTAAATGAAGAAAGAGAATATGAGATGCCTGGCTTCAAATCCCTGAGAATAAAAGTCAGGTATTCTAACAGTAAGAAAACAGTATTTCTATGCCATGATAAAAACAAACAAAAGGTAAATTCCTTCAGATTATGTTAATCTGATTAAGTTAAGGCATTCCAACAAGACTTCTTGTGTGAGTGTCACCCTTTCCTGAAGCACATGAAACAGTATTGCCATCTCACACCCCAGTATTGTCCTATTGCTTGACATGTATGTAGGCTAGTCTTATTTACTGCTCTTATTGCTGTGCTTGTTTGAGGCTCCAACAAGGCCTACACATTTCATCAAGATGAGAATGCTTGATTGAATACCTCTTTGTTACTTAGGATAAAATAAGAGCATTTCAGCTTAATACTTTAAATACATTTTTATAATTCAGAAATTCTAGGAAAATTAAGAAAGAGAACAATATGGGTGAAATACACTTCAACATTTATGACAGCTGTATCAATTGCATGTACTTAGATTCAAATTTCCCCAGTGTCTTTTATATTATCTTATGTTGTTATTAGCTGCTATTTAGTACAATAGAATACAATTTTGTCTGATCCTGAGTTATCCTCATGATTGGTTGTAGATTCGTCTGAGGGTTTTCACTGACTGGTATTCAGAAGTAGCTCACCAGGCTCTCCTTGCTAACATATCTGGAAGCTCTACTGAATCTTATCCAGTATCATAACAATATATAAGCCCTCACTGAAGTATTAGTGGTAGATGTTTAGAAAATACATTGGCTGGGAAGCAAACTCAGAATCTCCCACATACATGGTAAGAATTCCACCAGTGATCACCACTGCCTCCCGTTCTGCATCCAAAGCCCTATATGTTTTGTTTCAGGTTTATGATGCTATCATGGTTAGCTGCTGTCACGTAGGTTCCCATCCAAAGTGACCCACTGTACAACCCCTCCTGGGTCTGTGCCATATGTGCTATTGCTTGAACCCATTATTGCAGCCACTCTGTCAATACATTTCTTAAGGTTCTTCTTCCTCTTTTTTAATAAATTATTTTATTGGGGGGCTCATAGAACTCTTATCACAATCCTCCATTGTGTCAAGCACATTTATACATATATTGTCATCATCATTTTCAAAGAAATTTCTTTCTACTTGAGCCCTTGGTATCAGCTCCTCATTTTCCCCTTCCCTCTTCCTGCCTCCTTGCTTCCCTCCCTCCCTACCCCCCTCCTTCCCTCCCTCCCTCCCTCCCTCCCTCCCTCCCTCCCTCCATTTCTCCCTTATGAACCCTTGATAATTATAAATTATTATTATTTTTCATGTCTTGCACTGTCTGATGTCTCCCTTTACCCCCTTGTCCTTGTCTATCCTCCTGTGAGGGCATTATAGGTAGGTCATTGTGATCAGTTCCCCCTTTCTCCCCCACCTTCCCCTTCCCCTCCTGGTATAGTTACTCTCAATATTGGAGTTTACCTGCCCTGTATTCCCTGTGTTTCCAGCTCTTATTTGTACCCATATACGGGCTCTGGTCTAGCCAGATTTGTAAGATATAATTAGGGTCACGGTAGTGGGAGCGGGGGCGGATGGAGAAGCATTAAAGAACCAGAGGAAAGTTGTATGGTTCATCAGTGCTGTACTGCACCCTGACTGGCTCTGGCTCGTCTTCACCCCATGACTCTTCTGTCAGGGGACATCCAATAGCCTACAGATTGGCTTTGGGCTTCCACTCTGCACTCTCCCACTCATTTACATTATGATTTTTTGTTCTGGATTTTTGAGGCCTGATATCTGATCCCATCGACATCTCATGATCACACAGGCTCGTGCGCTTCTTGCATGTGGACAGCTCCCTCTTCCCCTAGAAGAACTCATTTCAGAGGACAAAGCCAAGAAACCCCCTTGGGGCACACAGGTTAGCCATCTATTGGAAGTAACTCAATGATAGTCAGCCACAACAGCAATCCAGAAGGGACAATTTTTGGATTAACCATATACCCCTAAGTTTAGATTTTATTACAAATTTCAGATGAGCTGGTTAGGAGGATTCGCATTTAAAATAACACAGTTTATATGTGCATTTATGAGTGGGATTGGGGAATTCTATCCACATAATTTTTTTATCTTCATGTCTGAATACTAATTAAATAGGTAAGGTGGAAAGGTAAAGAAGAAACCTTGTTTGAAGATTTTTCTATGGTCAGAGTTATGACTTGAGAAAAAGCAGATCAAATGATGGATTAGGAATATATAAATGTATTTAGCAAAAACTTCTGTGGAGCGTCTACAATGCTATGGGCACTGTGAAGTCCACAAAACTCTACCATGTGGTGATGATTTGGGAAAAGGGAGCAAGCTTCTGAGGCACATAGACAGAGAATTGTAATTTAAGACAGATTGTGACACTTGCCAGGACCTAAACACAAACCAAGCCTTGTGGGAGCACAGAAAGGAGAGAAGCAGGAGGGAGCAGCTGAGAGCTATCAGAGCCTTCCTGACATGTAGGCCTTGGCCAAGGGGAGTGGCTGCGCTTGTTGGGAGAGGAGTTAGGGCAACAATAGCTTTGTATGGTTACCTGCTATAGCATGCATGGCTCTGAAGGTCAAGCCAGGGGCAGTGCTAGACAGGACCAGTGCCTTTGCAAAAAAAAAAAAAGTGCAGTATTCTTTGTGACTGAAAGACTGCATGACTTTAAACGGAGTCGTTTTGTCCTGAACCTCTTAATACTCACTCATTTGCACATTTATTTTATATATGCACTCTTGCTCATTAATTAAGTTTTGATTTTGATTAGGAATACAATATAAGGTGTCAACTTGTGAAGGGGTGGAGTCTAGCCTGTCAATCAGGTCACAGCTTGATGACCTCATGTAGAAGCTCTACGGAGATAAGTAGCCCACTGGAGAACAGATACACTCTTCCTGTGAGACGTACCTGTTGACAAGCCACGTGGAGCTCTGCAGATGCAGCCAGGGCTCTGGAGCTGCAGGAACCACAAGGAGGCCAATGCCAGCACTGAGGTGCTTCCACTGCCACTGGATCCACAAGAATTTCCACCTACTGCCCTGTGATCTTCCTACATTTGGTGTCATTGCTTGTGTTGCATGAGTCTGAAGAGCAATTTATAGATTGGGATCAGACATATGGACTAATACCAGGCATATGGACTTGATCTGGACCAGGCTGGGATGTCTTCTCAATATTCAATTGCTCTTGTATATAAAGGTCTTTCTTATACATATATGAGTGTCTCTAGATTTGTTTCTCTAGTCTCCCCAGAATAACACAGGAGTACTGGTGGCAGAGTGGGTTAGGAGTGGGCTGTTCACCACAAATCCAATTTCAAACTAGCTAGCAGCTCCATTGGAGAAAGATGAGGCTTTCTGCTTTTGTAAAGATTTACAGCCTTTAAACCCCACAGGGGCAGTGCCATCCTGTCCTTGAGGGTGACTCTGACTCAGAACTGAGTCCACAGCAGTGAGATTTGAGGCATTCATAGGTATACAGTTGGAGGGTGGTGTTTGGTTAGGTTAGTGAAGAGATGTGACTGGTTCAACCTATCAAATTGTATCTTTCTCCTGGGTGGAGCTGGGGCAAGGAGATATTTGACATGGATTATTTCCCTACCTCAGAATGAAAGAAAAGCTTAGGTCAAATTTACCCCTAAGCAAAAGAAAGTATAATCTTTTCCATCTGTGTATCCCTTTGAACATTTTCAAAACTTTATACTTTCTTCACTCACACGTTAAAGAACACTGAAGTTGAACCAGTAGAGACTATCAACTCAGAGATTTATTTTGTGACCTTAAAGGAGTCATTTACCAGAGGGAAACTCAGATATTTGAGTGCATATTATGTGTTAGGCAGACTGCAAAAACATTGCTTATTTCCATGTCTATTTATTAAACTCCTCTTACTATTTGCTGCACAAGAACTATTTAAACTGTAAAGACAAAAGATGTCATTTTGGAGACTAAGGCGTGTCTTATCCAAATCATGATATTCTAATTGCCCACATGCATGTGAAAGCTGAACAATGAGCAGGAAGGCCACAGAAGAACCACTGCGTGTGAACGATGGATTGGTGAAGAATGTTGACAGTAGCATGGACTCTCCGCAGAACAAACACATCTGTTGTACAGAGTCACTTCTGGTTAGAGCCATCTGGACGGGACCCATCAGCTTGTGTGCTAAGTCCTGGGTTCACTGAGGATAGCCAACCTGGAATGAAGTCCTTCCTACTCACTAAATTCTTTGGGGTGTGTGTCTTTCATCTCCATGAACCAATTACGGAAATAGAGGCATGAATTAGGTAAATATTTTGCTCAAGATCTCAAAAGAATTTATGTATTAATCTCTCTAGATTTCTTGTCCTTTACTATTGGGTCTGTTTCAACTCAAGTCAGCCCCATGTGCAGAGGGTATAATTTTCCGATGGAGTTTTCAAGGCTGCAACCTGTCAGAAATAGATCACCAAGCTATTCTTTGGAAGTGCCAAGGATAGGTTTGAATCTTCAACCTCAGGGATTGTACTTAATATACCTGACTTGCAAAACTTTGATGATTAGACTAAATAGTACCTAAGAAGAGCTTCCCTGTCTCTAAATTCTCATGTAATTTTGTTTTAAAATTCTATGGAACGATCTTATGGCTAGCTTATTTTTCTCTTACTATTCAAATTCTCAGAAATTATTGTGCATAAATCCTCAGAAATTATTGTGCATAAATCAAGTAAGTTAATGGGAAAGACAGGGGTACAATTGGAATCTCTCGACCAAGCTTGCTTTCTTCTTATCATATGATGCATTCATTGTTTAAAACATTTTATCGGTGGCTTTTACAGCTCTTATAACAATCAATGCATCAATTATATCAAGCATAATTGTTCCTATGTTGCCATCATCATTTTGTAAATATTTGCATTCTATTTGAGCCCTTGGTATCAGCTCCTCTTTTTACCCTCTTTCCCCCCTTCCCTTCTGTGACCCCTTGATACATTATAAATTATTATTTTCATATTTTACACTAACCGCTGTCTCCCTTCCCCTGTGGTTTCTTTTCCCCTCCTGTCCCCAGCATACCCCTACCTTTCTGGTATCTCTACTCCCATTTCTGTTCTGGAGGGGATTATCCAATCTGCATTCCGTGTGTCCTGAGCGCTATGTGTACCACTGTATATGCTCTGGTCTAGCCAAAGTGAAAGGCAGGATTGGGGTCATAATAGTGGAGAGTGAGGAATCCTCAAGGACCCAGAGGAATATTGTGTGTTTCATCAGTGCTATACTTCACCCTGGCTGTCTCATTCCTTCCTTGTAACCCTTATATGAGGTGATGTCCCTTTGTCTACAGATGGGTTTGGGGTCTCTGCTCCGACCTCCCTCATTCTCAACATTATGCTTTTTGGTTTGTTTGTTTGCTTGGGGTCTTAACTGATCCCATCGACACCTCACGATCACACGGGCTGGTGTGCTTCTTCCATATGGACTTGTTGCTTTTCTGCTAGATGGCTGCTTGTTTAACTTCAAGCCTTTCAGATCCCAGACACTGTATTTTTTGATAGCTGGACGTCATCTGCTTTTTTGACCACATTTGCTTGGTCACCCATTTTATATTCAACAATCGTCTTGGGAGGGTGAGCATCACAGAATGCCAGGTTGTTAGAACAAAGTTTTCTTGTGTTGAGGGAATGCTTGAGCAAAGGCCAAAGTTTGTCCACTTCCTCAATGTATTGCAATGGAAATATATGTACCTATGCCAATTCCTCTATTTTTATGAATTAATATATTTCCATAAGTGCACCCCTAACTTTATACCTCAATTCATAGCTTTGCTGCCTAGATCTTTCCTCCATTTCCTTTTACCTTCCTCCTTTTCCACCATCACACTCATTCTTCTTCTGCCTTTTAGTAATTCCTCTCAGTTAGATTGCTGTTGCTTCATCACCCTAAGGAGCTCTAGGTCCTTCTTGTTGTTTTAGTTAGAGTGACATTGAAATAATAAAACAAAACAGTACAAAATAAACAATTCAGTGATGTACATTAACAACGCTATGCAGCAGGCATGTCTTTCCAATGTCAAAACTTTATCATCACCACACAATGGAATCATTCCCCATTCCTTTGTACTGGCAGCTCCTGGAAACCATCAACAAACATTCAGTTATTCTAAAAGTGCCTGTTCTGAGAATTTCATACACATTTAATTATAAAATATCAGCTATATTATAGCATTTATCAATATATTATATTTTTTTCATTTTATCTTATTTGGCCAGAAATATTTAGCTGAAATGATCTCCTACTAATGATTAGTTTCTGTTTCTGCTCCTTCAATGTATATCATCTCCTCTTTTTTTTCTCTCCCTACCCCTCTCCCACCCTGTGATCCCATAACACATTATAAATTATTATTGTTTTCATATCTTACACTGACCACTGTCTCCCTTAGACATGTTCTGTTGCTCATCCCCCTTAGTGGGCGGGGCCTGGGGAGTCGATCATTGCAATCTGTTCTCCCTTCCTTCCCTCCTACCTCCACCTTCCCCCTACACTCCTGGTATCACTACTCCCATTTATGTTCCTCAGGGGTTTATTTAACCTGGATTTTCTGTGTGTTGTGAGCTCTTATCTGTACCAGTGTACATGATCCGATCTAGTCAGAACTGAAGGGCAGGACTGGAATCATGATCATGGAGAGTTAGGAAGCCTTAAAGAATGAAAGAAATGTTGCGTGTTTCATCAGTGCTATACTGCACCCTGGTTGACTCATCCCTTCCTTGTGATCCTTCTGTGAGGTGATGTCATTTTGTCTACAGATGGTTTGAGGTCTCTGCTCCAACTCCTCTCTTTCTCAACAAAATGTTTGTGTTTATTTGTTTTGGGTCTTCTTGTACTTGTTACCTGATCCCATTGACACTTCATGATGAACCGTGCTGGTATGCTTCCATGTGGGCTTGTTACTTCTTTGCTAGATGGCCACTTGTTTAAGTTCAAGCACTTAACACTCCAGATGCTATAACTTTGATAGCCGGACTCCATCCACTTTCTTTACCACATTTGCTTATGCACCCATTGTATCTTTAGCCATCATATGGGGAGGGTGAGCATCAGAGAATGCCAAGTTTTCTTGCATTGAGGGAGGCCTTGAGGAAAGACCCAAAGTCTGTCCACTTCCTCAATGTATTGCTATAAACATATGTCAATACCTCTATTTTTATGAAATAATATATTTACCTAAGTGCACACCTGTGTTTGAACCTCTATCCATAGCTTTGCTTCCTAGATCTTTCCTCTGTTTCCTTTTACCCTTCTCCTGCTCCACCATCACGTTTGCCCGTCTTCTGCCTCTTGGTAATTCCTCTCAGTTAGATTGCTGTTCCTCCAACACCACCAAGATCTCTCTGTCTTCCTCAAAGTTGCTTTGAATTCCTTTGTTGTTCCCCGGTCTATGGTGTTGTTTCCTCACCTCTCCTTTCCCCAACCTCCTCCTCCCCACAATTCCCTCCAGAACTATTGGTCCTGCTGTTTCTCCTCGGGCTTGCTTCCCATGCCTATATTATACACATAGGAAACACCATAATACCGGAGACAAAACAAACAGAAAAATAAATAGATTGAAAAGAAAAAAAGCACATACATAATTCCAGGTCTGTCCGCTGACCTTTCTATCTCCCCACCTATCCTGGGGGATTCTGGGAACTGCCCTTCCTGGCCTGAATTATATTTGGGGGGCTCCCCAGGAGCTTTGTGGCTTTGCTTTGTTCCCATTGCAGATCTGTTAGTTCCCTCCTTGGTGTGCCCCACTGTTGGGGGAGGGGGTGGTGTCAGAGCAGACTTACTCCCTGCCGTGTATTCCCAGTATTGTCCTCTGTCACGGTATGCTCCAGTTAGGGGACATCATGTCTCAAGCTGTTGTTGGTACTACAGTCCTCTCTTTGTCTTAACAGCTCCATGTGGGGATGTCATCCTTGTGGCTTGGTGTGCCAGTAGGGGTCTAGTCCCTTGCTCTCTCTTTTACCTTCTTGGTGTGTGGCAGGCATCCCCTCTTTTCCCAACCTGTAGGTTTAGTGTTGTCCTCTGTTGCACATACTTCTATGGCGGAAGTCAGTTTGGCTCTCATTGGGGCCCCAGCCCAGTAGACCTCTGTGTTCATGAGTTGCTCCATGTAGTTACATTGCCCCCAAGGTTTGGTGCACCGTAGTGGGGTCTGCATTCACACTCCAATTTCTGTGGAGACACAAACAATACCCTCCTCCTGTGTGGATTTGTGCCCTGTCACCCCAGTGCCAACCTCTCCCTCTTCCCCACCTCTTTTCTCACTCCCCCAGCCCCCTTTCCCCTTCTTTGGTTTGGAATGACATATACATCCTTGGGTTTGGTCTGTCCCTAGCCCAATTGCCTAGCCCTCAACTGGTAAAGTGTGAGATAAGTGGCTTTTTCTTTTAGACCCAGTGTGCTGAACATACTGACCTCAGTGGACTCGGGTTGTACTTGTCCTTTTGTGCTTGCCTAACTTCACTTAGCATAACTTCCTCCAACTCTCCCCAATAGACGATGTGCTTGATGCAATCATCAGTGCTTTTCAGTCATGCGTAGTACTCCATCCCTCGTGTGTATGTGCCAGAGCTTCCTAATCCATTCGTATAGTGATGGAAATTTAGCTTGTTTCCAAGGCTTTGAAATTGTGTTATACCACACAACATTGTAGTGCAGATGAATAAACTAGCCATGGTCTATTTCTTACCTCTTCTGGCAATTGCTGGGTCTTAAGGTAAGTTAATTTCCATTTGTTTTAAATATCACCAGATGGTGTTCAATAATGCCTGTATATATCTACATGACCACCAACAGTGGAGGAGAGTTCCTATCTTGCCACACCACCTCCAACATTTGTTGTGCTCTGATTTTCTGCTTTGGGTTATCCTCATGGGTGGTATCTCATAGTTGTTTAAATTTGCATTTCTCTGATAACTAATTATCAAGAACATTTAATCATAAGTTTATTGGCCATTCAGGTGTCCTCCTTAAACTTCTATTCAGGTCTTTTCCCCACTTCCTAAGGGGCTAACTGTTTTCTTTTTTTGGCAGGCTAGGAGGGTATTGTAAATTTTGGTAATATGCCCTTTGTCTGATGTCCCATTGCGAACAATCCTTTCCTGTCTGTGGCTTCTATTATTGCTTTCTTGGTGATGCTTTACAGTGCACACAGGTGTTTTATCCTCAGTGTATCCCACTTGTTGATTTCAGCTTCATTTGTGTGTGTACTTTTCCCTATTAGAGCTAGCCTATATATTCCCTGTACCAAGGTTCTTAGGCTTATCCGGATTCCTTTGTTGATGGTTCTGGTAGTTTGGGGTTTTACTTCTAGGTCCATGATCCACCTTGAGTTTGCTCTTGTGCATGTGGTGAGGTCAGCATCTCATTTCATTTTTTGTACAGGTGGATATCCATTGTTTCCACCACCACTTGTAAAAGAGGGCATCCACCTCCCACTGGATGCTTTTGGGCCCCTTGATGAAGATCAGTTGTCTATATGCTGATAGTTACATTTTTTGGTTTTCTGTTCTTTTCCATTGGTTTGAGTACAGCCATTATTCCAGTATCATGCTGTTTTGACCACTGTGGTAGTATAGTAGGTGTTAAAATCAGGTAAGGTGAGTTCTCTGACTTTCTCCTTCTTGAAGAGTTCTCTGATAATTCTGGGCTTCTTCCCTCTCCATATGAAATCAGTGGTCAGTTTCTCTAATTCATTGAAGAAGGTTATTGGTATTTGAATTGGGACACATTAAATTTATATAGTGCCTTGGGTAACATTGACATCTTTACTATATTGAGTATTCTGATTCATGAGCGTGGGATATTCTTCCATTTGTGGAGGTTGCTTTTGGTTTCCTGTAGTAGGGTTCTGTAGTTTTCCTTGTATACATTTTTTTTTTTGGTTAGCTATGTTCCCAAATATTTCACATTGTTTTTGGCTATCTTGAAGGGTACTGCCTCCTTGATCTCCTTTTCTGTGGTCTTGTCCCATGTATATAGCAAACCAATGGACTTCAGTTTGTTGATCTTGTGTCCTGCCACTCTTCAGTATTCTTCTATCACTGCCAGCACTCCTGTTGGGGAGCTTTTGGGATTTCCAATGTATAGAAACTTGTCATTTGAAAATAGCGATAGTTTTCACCTCCTCTTCTGCACAGGTACATTTAATGTCCTTCTGCTGCCTTATGTTGGTAGCTAAGACCTCCAGTATGATGTTGAATAGAAGTGGGGACAAAGGACATCCTTGTCTGGTCCTCTTTTTCGGTGGGATTCTTTTAATCTTTTCTCCGTTGACTATTATGTTGGCTTTTAGTAAATATGTTGTATTAACTTGAGACATTTTCCTTCCATTCTTATTTTCTTGAATATCATAATTAGGAATAGATGTTGGATGTTGTCAAATGCTTTCTCTGTGTCTATCGACATTACCATACGATTATTATTCTCTTTTTCTTATCAATGTGGTGTGTATTGTTGATGGACTTTTAGATGTTGAACCATCTATGCCTCCCTGGAATGAACCCCAACTGATCATGATGGGTATGTTTTGTATACTTTTGTATTCTATTGGCCATTATTTTTTTTAATGATTTTTGCATGTGTCCATTAGAGCTATTGATCTGTAGTTCTCTATTCCTGTGGGATCCTTGCCCTGTTTGGGTATCAAAGTTATATTGGCTTTGTAGATGAGTGTAGGAGTTTGCCATCTTTTTCTATGTATGCTCTGGAATAATTTGTGGAGAACCAGTGTCAGCTCTTTACTGAATGCTTGGTAGAATTATCTGTGAAGCCATCTGATCTGGGATCTTTTATCATTGGTAGTTTCTCGATAACCTTATCTATCTCTTCTTTTGCTATGAGTCTTGACCTGTAGCTGGGATAATCTAGGAAGGGAATGCTTTTCCAAGTATTTGTCCATGTCTTCCAAGTATTTGAATTCATTAGAATACAGACTTTTATTATGGCTTGTGACTGTCCTTTTCATCTCATTTGGGATTTGTTGTTATTTCCCTGGTTTGATCCCTAATTCTGGCTATTGATGTTTGCTCATTCCTTTCCTGGCTTAGGTTTGCAAGCAATCTGTGGATTTTGTTGATCCTTTCAAAGAAGCAGTTTTTGCTGCATTGATTTTGTTCTCTTATATATTGTTCTCTTATATTCACTTATTTAACTCTACCCTGATTTTTATTATTTATTTATTTTATTATTTATTTTCTTTTGCTATGACCTTTGTGTTAGTCCGGGAGAATAGAGAAACAAATCCAGAGACACTTGTATGTGTAAGAGAGAACTTTACATCAAAGAGTATTTGTATGTCAAGAAAACACCACAGTCCAGTTCTGATCAATTCCATAAGTCCGATATTAGCCCATATGTCCTAGACCAGCTTATAAATTCCTCTAGACTCGTGCAGTCACACAATGATGCCAAATGCAGGAAGATTACAGTCCAATGGGTGGAAAACCTTTTGGATCCAATTGTAGTGGAAGCAGCTCAGCGCAAGCATAGTTCTCCACATGGCTTCTCCAGCTCCAGGGCTCTGGCTGCATCATTGTAGCTCCATGAGTTTTGTCAGCAGGAAGACAAAGCAGAGAGTCTCCCACCTCCAGGGAGGAAGACAGGAGTTCCCAGGATCCTTAGGAGAAGGCCATGCCCACACAGAGACTTCACCGTCTATGGCCTGACTGACAGGATCAACTCCACCCCTTTGCAAGTTGACAAGAGATTATGTAACTGCCAAAACCCTGTTCTAGTTGCTGGAGGTTCTGTGATTGCGTATTAGTCATAAGTCTCTCTTCCTTTTTCATATATGCATTAATCACTATCAAACTTCCTCTGGTAACTGCATTTCCTGTATCCCAAAGGTTTTGATATGCTGTATTCCCATTCTCATTCAATTTTAGAACCTTCCCAATTTCCTCTCTAATCTGGGCCAGTACCCATTCATGTCACAGAAGATTGTTATTCATCCTCCAATTGTTTGCCCTTATTTGTTGCTATCCTTTTGTTGATCTCCAGATTTATGGAGTGTTGGTCCACGGGGGACCTCTGAGTGATTTCTATGTGTTGGAATTTACTCATGGCCAACGTGTGTCCCAGTGTAGTCTATTTTCTAAAATAATTCATGTGCACTTGAAAAGAATGTGAATTGTTTTGCATTTGGATGGAAGGTTCTATAAATGTCTATCAGATCCTGTTGCCTAATTGTAGTGTTTAGCTCTTTAACCTCCTTACTTAGCATCTTACCCAGTTATCTATCTTTCTCTGATAGTGGTGTATTAAAGTCACCTACTATGATTATTGAGTCTGTGATTTCATTTTCATCTTTTGAATAGTTTGGTGACTTTTGAAGGTCTCTCATTAGTTGCGTATTTATTTATTATGCTCACTGGTTCTTGGTGTACTGATCTTTTGAGCACTATATAGTGCCCTCCTTATATCTTGCTATGGTTTGCAACTTGTAGTCAATTTTGTCAGAAATTATGATTGCAACCTCTGCTTTCCTTAAGTTGCCATTTGACTTGTATATTTTCTGCCAGCCTTTTATTTTTAGTCTATTGTTGTCTGTGAGTTTGAGATGTGTCTTTTGCGGGCAACAAAGTGATGGGTTGTGTGTTCTCAGCCAGTCTGTTAACCTTTTTATTTTAATGGGCGAACAAGGCTGTTAACATTCAGAGTTATTACCACCATCTGTGGGCTCATTGCCGCCATCGCGTTCATTTTGTGTTGGGTGTTATTCTATCTCCCTTCTTACCAATGTGCTCTGTTTATGTGAGGAGCTTCATTCTTGCCTTCATTTAATCATAGGCAATAATATCTTGGTAGTTTTTTTCGGTGCATTGACTTCTGCCATTGACTTCTGCATGGAGTTTTGCCATATGGTGGTGTCCTGCTTGTGCGTGGTGTAAGTTGGCTTTTTAACCACAGTGAGGTGGCTAGGATTTTCCTCAGGGTTAGGTGTCTTATGGAGCATTCTTTGAGGTTTTCCTTCTTCGGGAAGATTCTTATTTTACTACCTATTTTAATAGATAGTTTAGCAGAGTAAAGGATTCTTGAGTTGGCTTTTTTTTCTTTTCTTTCTTTCCTTTTTTAAAAATACTTTTCTTTGGGGCTCTTACATTTCTTTTTTTTTTTAAATTTTTTTATTTTAACTATTTATTGGGGCTGATACAATTCTTTACACAGTTCATACATATACATACATCAATTGTATAAAGCACATCTGTACAGTCTTTGCCCTAATCATTTTTTTCTCTTTTCTTCTTTTACATTTTATTAGGGACTCAAACAACTCTTACCACAATTCATACATATACATACATCAATTGTATAAAGCACATCCATACATTCCCTGCCCCAATCATTCTCAAGGCATTTGCTCTCCACTTAAGCCCCTTGCATCAGGTCCTCTTTTTTCCACCCCCCTCCCTCCCCATTACCCCCTCCCTCATATGCCCTTGGTAATTTATACCTCGTTATTTTGTCATATCTTGCCCTATCCGGAGTCTCCCTTCCCCCCTTCTCTGCTGTCCCTCTCCCAGGGAAGAGGTCACATGTGGATCCTTGTAATCAGTTCCCCCTTTCCAACCCACTCACCCTCCACTCTCTCAGCATCGTCCCTCACACCCTTGGTCCTGAAGGTATCATCCACCCTGGTTCCCTGTACCTCCAACCCTCATATGTACCAGTGTACAGCCTCTGTCCTATCCAGCCCTGCAAGGTAGAATTCGGATCATGGTAGTTGGGGGGAGGAAGCATCCAGGATCTGGGGGAAAGCTGTGTTTTTCATCGATACTACCTCACACCCTAATTAACCCATCTCCTCTCCTAAACCCCTCTATGAGGGGATCTCCATTGGCCGACACTTGGGCCTTGGGTCTCCACTCTGCACTTCCCCCTTCATTTAATATGATATATATATACATATATACACATACATATATACATATACACATATATACACATACATACACACACATATCTTTTTTTTTTTTTTTGCATGATGCCTTATACCTGGTCCCTTGGGCACCTCGTGATCGCACTGGCTGGTGTGCTTCTTCCATGTGGGCTTTTTTGCTTCTGAGCTAGATGGCCGCTTGTTCACCTTCAAGCCTTTAAGACCCCAGACACTATCTCTTTTGATAGCCGGGCACCATCAGCTTTCTTCACCACATTTGCTTATGCACCCATTTGTCTTCAGCGATCCTATCATGGAGGTGTGCAGTCAATGATATGATTTTTTGTTCTTTGATGCCTGGTAACTGATCCCTTTGGGACCACTCGATCACACAGGCTGGTGTGTTCTTTCATGTGGACTTTGTTGCTTCTGAGCTAGATGGCCGCTTGTTTATCTTCAAGCCTTTAAGACCCCAGTCACTATCTCTTTTGATAGCCGGGCACCATCAGCTTTCTTCACCACATTTACTTGTTCACCCACTTTGGCTCCAGCCGTTGTGTTGGGAGAGTGAGCATCATAGAGTTCCAATTTAATAAAAGAAGGTATTCATGCATTGAGGGAGTGTTTGAGTAGAGGCCCAAGGTCCTTCCGCCACCTTAATACTTGACCTATAGATATAGACACATAGATCTATTTCCCCATCCTCCTATATATATTTACATGTACATGTCTTTGTCTAGACCTCCATGAATGCCCTTTGACTCCTAGCTCTTTCCTCCATCTCCCTTGACCTTCCTCCTGCCCTACTACCATGCTTCATCGCCACCTGGGCTAGAGTATGCCTCTTCTCTAAGCAACCTTACCCTTGATCATTTCCCACCATGCCTGCCACTCCCCCTTCTCTACCATTTTGGGTCCCATGTTTTTCCCTTGTCCCTGGGTTTGTTAACACCACTTCCTTACCCCCCCTACCCCCCCACCCCAAGTCCCCCCGGAACTGTCGGTCCTGTTGTTTTTCATCCAGATAGTTCATCCAGCCTGTCCTATTCAGACAGACCTGTGGAGTCACTAACATGCACGAAAACTAGACAGAGGAAAACAAAGCAACAGTATACAACCAGACAACAAAACAACCAAAACAAACCACTGAAAAAGAACAGAACAAAACAGTTCACAAGAGAAAAGCTTGTAGTTAGTTCAGGGATCGTTTGCTGGCCCTTAGGAGCGTTTTCCAGTCCAGTCTGTTGGGGCACCACGCCCTGGCCCCAAAGTCCACTTTCAGCATTCCCTGGGGACCTTGCCACTCCATTCCCTTGCTGTTCCGCTGCACTCCCCCAGTGATTTGCCTCGGTGTGGTGGGATCAGGTCAGGTGCAATTCCCACACTGTGTCTCCGGTGCTGTCCCCTGTATCGCCCTTAGTCACTGAGGGGCATCATGTCTCATAGTAGGGCCAGCCATGTTGTTCTCTCTGTGGACTGGCTGCTCTACTCAGGAACATCATCATCACGGCCTGGTGGGCCAGGCTGTGCTCCACTCTCTCCTCCTGCCCCTTCATCTGCTCCCGTGTGCTCTGATCAAATATGTCCATCTCCCATAGCTGCAGAGTCAATGTCGTCCTTTGGAACAAATTCTTTTCTGGGGAGGGGCAGGAATCCACTTAATTTATGGTGCTGGGGCCAGCCTCCCAGACCTCTCCACCGGTTCCCTCCTCCACGCCGGGATATTGCATTCACACCTTGCGACACTGGGTTGAAGTCTGGTCCCACTTTCCCTGTGGAGATATAAACAATACCCTCCCCTTGGGTGGATTAATGCCCCATGACCCCACTACCCTTTTCTTCCTTGTATTCATCCTTTTGTTTTCCTTTCCCCACCTCCTCCACCATTGTCTACCATGTACATCCCTGGTTTTGGTCTGGTCTCTTCCATACTACACCGTCTTCACCCCTAAAATGTTTGTATACAGTAGCTTTTTTCCCTATGCCACTTTTGCTTTTAAAAAAAAATTTTTTTTTTAATTCTTACCTCAGCGGACTCATGTTGTACTTGTCCTTTTGTGCCTGACTTACTTCGCTTAGCATGATTTCCTCCAGTTCTTCCCATGCCGCTATGTGCCTCATACGTTCATCACTGCTTTTTAGTGATGCGTAGTATTCCATTGTATGTATATACCACGGTTTTTTAATCCAATCGTCAGTTGATGGAAATTTGGGTTGCTTCCAACTCCTTGCAATTATGAACTGTGCCGCAATGAACATTGGAGCACAGATGTCTGGTCTTGGTTTGTTTCTTGCCTCTTCTGGGTATATGCCCAGTAGGGGGATTGCTGGGTCACATGGTAACTCTATTTCCATCTGTTTTAGGTATCGCCAGATTGATTTCCATAGTGGCTGTACGTACTTACAGTCCCACCAGCAGTGGATGAGAGTTCCTGTCTCCCCACAGCCCTTCCAACACTTGTTGCTTTCTGATTTTTTGAATTGGGCTACCTTTGAGGGTGTCAGGTGGTACCTCATTGTTGTTTTAATTTGCATTTCTCTTATGGCTAAAGATCGGGAACATTTTCTCATATGTTTGTTGGCCATTCGGATTTCTGCCCCTGTGAAACTTCTGTTCAAGTCCTTTGCCCACCTTTCAAGTGGGCTATTGGTTTTTTTCTTTTTGGAAGCTAGCAGAGTACTGTAGATTTTAGTAATAAGGCCTTTGTCTGATGTGTCATTGCTAAAGATGTTTTCCCATTATTACTCTCTTGGTGAATTCTTTAGATGTACACAAGTGTTTTATCTTCAGTATATCCCATTTGTCGATTTGTGCCTCTTCTGTGTTTGTGTCCTTCCCTATTTCTGATAGCCTGTGTATTCCCTGCGCCAAAGTTCTCAAGTTGGTCCCAATTCCCTCATTGATGGCCCTAATAGTTTGGGATTTAACTTCAAGGTCTGTGATCCACCTTGAGTTTATTCTTGTGCATGGAGTGAGATAAGGGTCTTGCTTCATTTTTCTGCATGTTGATATCCATTTTTTCCAGCACCACTTGTTAAAGAGGGCATCTGCTTCCCATTTGATCTTTTTGGGGCCCTTGTCAAAGATCAGCTGTGTGTATGCTGATGCTTTTATTTCTGGGTTTTCAGTTCTCTTCCATTGGTCTGAGTATCTGTCATTGTACCAATACCATGCAGTTTTGAGAACTGTGGCTGTATAGTATGTGCCAAAGTCAGGTAAAGCAAGCCCTCCCCCGGTGTCCTTCTTCTTGAGGAGTTCTCTGCTAATTCTGGGTTTCTTCCCTCTCCATATGAAGTTGGTAATCAGTTTTTCCATTTCTTTGAAGAAAGATGATGGTAATTGTATCGGGATAGCATTAAACTTATATAGTGCCTTTGGCAGAACTGACATCTTAACTATATTAAGTCTCCCAATCCAAGAGCATGGAATATTCTTCCATTTGTTGAGGTCACTCTTGGTTTCTTGTAATAGTGTTCTATAGTTTTCCCTATATAGATCTTTTGTTTTTTCAGTCAAGTGTATCCCTAGATATTTCAGTTTGTGCTTGGCTATTGTGAAGGGTACCACCTTTTTGATCTCTTCTTCTGTGGTCTTATCTGATGTGTATAACAGTCCGATGGACTTCTGTTTGTTGATCTTGTATCCTGCCACTCTGCCAAACTCCTCTATTGCTTCCAGTACTCCCCTTGTGGAACTTTTGGGATTTTCCATATATAAAATCATATCATCTGCAAATAACGATAGTTTCACCTCTTCCTTCCCCAGACGAATACCTTTGATGTCACTTCTTTGCCTTATGCTGTTAGCTAAAACCTCCAGCACGATATTAAATAGGAGTGGAGACAAGGGGCATCCTTGTCTGGTTCCCTTTTTCAGTGGGATTGTGTTAGTCTTTTCTCCTTTGACTATGACTTTGGCTGTTGGTTTTTCATATATAGCTTGTATTGTTTTGAGGAACTTTCCTTCCATTCCTATTTTCGCTAGTGTCTTAAACAGGAATTGGTGTTGGATGTTGTCGAATGCTTTTTCTGCATCTATTGATATTATCATGTGATTCTTATACTTTTTCATGTCAATGTGATGAATAATACTAATGGTCTTTCGTATGTTGAACCATCCCTGCATCCCTGGTATGAATCCCACTTGGTCATGGTGAATTATTTGTTTTATATACTTTTGTATTCTGTTGGCTAGTATTTTGTTAAGGATTTTTGCATCAATGTTCATTAGGGATATCGGTCTGTAGTTCTCGATTCTTGTGGGATCCTTGCCCGGTTTGGGTATCAGAGTTATACTAGCTTCATAGAAGGAGTTTGGGAGTTTGCCATCTTTTTCTATGTTCTGGAAAAGTTTGTGTAGGATTGGTATTAGTTCTTCCCTGAATGCTTGGTAGAATTCTCCAGTGTATCCATCTGGTCCAGGGGATTTTTTTGTTGGTAATCCCTTGATAACCTTTTCTATTTCTTCTATTGCTATGGGTCTGTTGAGATTCTTGATGTCCACCGAGGATAGTCTAGGGAGGGATTGTTTTTCCAGGAATTTGTCCATATCTTCCAAATTGTTGAATTCATTGGAGTACAATCCTTCATAGTATTGTGTAACTATCCTTTTGATTTCATTAGGGTCTGTTGTAATGACCCCTCTTTCATCCCTTATTCTTGCTATTGAGATTTGTTCCCTCCTTTCTTTGGTTAGGTTTGCCAATGGTCTATCGATCCTGTTTATCTTTTCAAAGAACCAACTTTTAGCGATATTAATTTTTCCATAGTTTTTTTATTTTCCCTCTCCTGAATCTCAGCCCTGATTTTTATAATTTCTTTTCTTTTGCTATTAGTAGGGCTGTCCTGCTGACTCAGCTCTAGTTTTGTAAATTTTGTGTCAGCGTATCCATCATGAGTCTCTCTTCCTTTCTCAGGTGTGCTTGTATTGCTATGAACTTTCCTCTGATGACTGCCTTTGCTGTGTCCCATAAGTTTTGGTACGTCGTGTGCTCATTTTCGTTGGTTTCGAGAAATTTCCTGATTTCGTCTTGGATCTGCACCAGTATGCACTCCTTTTGCAGTAGAGAGTTGTTCATTCTCCAATTATTTGCTCTTATTTTCTTTGTCTTCCTTTTGTTGATTTCCAGTCTTATGGCACAGTGGTCAGAGAGAGAGGTCTGTATTATTTCAATGTGCTTAAATTTATGTAGATTTGCCTTATAAGGGGCTCTTACATTTCTAATCACAATCCATGCATTCCTCCAATGTGTGAAGCACATTTGCACATATACCACCAAAGTAATTTTCAAAGCATTCTTTTCCCACTTGAGTCCCTGATATCAGCTCCCGACTTCTTCACCTTCCCTTCCCCGCCTGGTCTCCCTTATGAAACCTTGAAAACTGATAGATTATTTTTTTCCATATCTTACATCATCCTCCATCTCCACTCACCCACTTTTCTTTTATTCATCCCCCTGGGAGTGGGTTCTAGGTTGATCCTTGTGATTGAGCCTCACCCTCCTCTAATCCTCCTGGTATCTCTACTCTCCTTTGTGGCCCTCAGGGGGGAGGGGGCTTATCTATCCTGGATTCCCTGTCTTTCAGGCTCTTATCTGTAGCCGTGTGCATGTTCTGATCTAACCTGCTTGGGAATGATTTTATTCTGTGTTTAGATGCCTGAGACCTGATCCCATCAACACCTCATGATCACAGGCTGGTGTGCTTCTTCCATGTGGGCTTTGTTGCTTCTGAGCTAGATGGCTGCTTGTTTACCTTCAAGTCTTTAAAACTCCCAGATTCTATATCTTTTGATAGCTGGGTACCATCAGCGTTCTTCACTACATTTGCTTATGCACCCATTTTGCCTTCAACGATTATGCTGGGAAGGTTAGGATTGCAGAATGGCAGATTGTTAGAACAAAGTGTTCTTGTGTTGAGTGGATACTTGAGTTGAGGGCCAATTCTTAACATATAGATATGACTATTTAGTTCCATTTTCCTCTCGTTGTATATATATTTACATATGTATATGTTCATGCCAGTATTTCGGCCTCTATAAATGTCCTTTGCCTACCGGTTCTTTCCTCTATTTCCTTTTTACTTCCCTCTTGTCCCACCATCATGTTTGGCCTTCATTCAGGTTTATTAAATCCTCGCTGCTACATTGCCCTTGATTGAGTCCTACTAGGCATCCTACACGACTACTTCCATTGATTTAGTTAATTTGTTTTTCCCTTGTCCCTGGGTTGGTCCTCCACTTCCTTTCTCCCACCTACCCTTCTCCCACGCTGCCCCAGAACCATTAGTCCTATTCTTTTCATCTCTGAATTGTTTATTCCACCTATCTTATCTAGATAGATATGGAGAGACATTAATAAGTGCAAACACAAGGCAAAGCCAAATAAAGCAACAAAGAGTGTCAAATCCAGCAAAACAATAAGAAAAACAGCAGAAAGCAAGAACGAAATAACAATAACAAAAAGAAAGCCACTGAAAAAAATAGAATAGCCTATTTACATTTCAAGGTATGTTTGTTGGCCTTTACAAGTATTTTCCAATAGAGTCTGATGGGGTGCCACACTGTCTCCAAAGTCTATATTTAGTATTCACCTGGGGTTTCATCACTCAGCTCGCCCTGCTGCTCTGCTGGCATGCCCTCAGTGCCTTGCCCCAACATGATGAGACCAGTGAGCTATCCCTGCACTGTGTCTCCTGTGCTGTTCCCTGAAGCATCATGGTTCAGTGAGGGATGCTGTGCCCCATGATGGGGCCAGCCCTGTGGACCTCCCCACACATTGTCTGCTCCAAGCAGAAACAAAGTCCTTGGGGCTGGGTGGGCCAGTATGTCCTTTCCGCACTCCCCATCCCTGTGTGTTTCTCCCATGTGCTCTAATCCGACGCAACTCTCTCCCCAAGCTTTAGCCCCAGTGCTGTCCTTTGAAGTCCATTCTTCTGGGAATTGCAGGGTGAACACATAGTAGGGATTGGGGTCAGCCCTGCAGACCTCTCTATTGGTTCTCTGGAATATGCCGGTAGGTTGTATTCACAACTTGGCACATCGAGTTGATGCTTGGTCTCTCTCTCCTTCTCCTGTGGATATATAAACAATGCCCTCCCCTTGGGTGGATTAGTGCCCTGCTCCTCACCTACCCATGTCTTTTTTCCCTTTCTTTCCCCCTCTTCTATAGTTGGCTGCCATATAGGAGTGTTTCCCTTACGTGCCGCTTTTTTTTATAAAGCTTACCTCAGTGGACTCATGTTGTACTTGTCCTTTTGTGCTTGACTTACTTCACTTAGCATGATTTCCTCCAGTTCTTCCCATGTGACAATGTACTTCCTGCTTTCATCACTGCATTTTAAGGATGTGTAACTCCATTGTGTGTATGTACCACTGTTTTTTGATCCACTCATCTGTTGATGGAAATTTGGGTTGTTTACAACTCCTTGCAATTGTGAACTGTGCCACGATAAACATTGGAGCACAGATGTCTGGCCATGGTTTGTTTCTTGACTCATCTGGGTATAGGCCCTGTAGGGGGATTGCTGGGTCATATGGTAGCTCAATCTCCCTCTGTTTTAGATATCGCCAAATTGATTTCCATAGTGGCTGTACATACTTACAGGTCCACCAGCAGTGGACAGGAGTTCCTATCTCTCCACAACCCCTCTAACATTTGTTATTTTCTGCCTTTTTGAATTGGGCTATCTTTGAGGATGTCAGGTGGTATTTCATAGTTGTTTACATTTGCATTTCTCTCTTAAAAATCATTTTATTGGGGCTCATACAATTCTTATCACAATCCATACATACACCCATTGTATTGAGCACACATGTACATTTGTTGCCACCATCATTCTCAAAATGTTTGCCTTCTACTGAGCCCTTAATATTAGCTGCTCGTTTCCCCCACCTCTCCACTCCCCCTCCCTCATGAACTATTCATAATTCATAAATTAGTATTATTTTATCATATGTTATATTGTCCAATGTCTTCCCCTGCTCTCTTCTCTGCTGTCCATACCCCAGGGAGGAGGCTATAGATAGTTTCTTGTAATCAGTTCCCCCTTTCCACCCCACATTCTCTCCACCCTCCAGGCATCAGCACTCTCACCAATGGCCCTGAAGGAGTTATTTGTCCTGGATTCCTTGTGTTTCCCGTTGCTATCTGTACCAATGTCCATCCTCTGGACTAGCCAGATTTGTAAGGTAGAATTTGGATACTGATAGTGGTGGGGGTGGGGAGGAGAAGCATTTAACTAGAGGAAAGTTATATGTTTCATCATTGCTACCCTGCATCCTGACTGGCTCATCTCCTCCCCACAACCCTTCAGTAAAGGATGTCCAGTTGCCTACCAATGGACTTTCAGTCTCCACTGTGCACTCACCCATATTTACAATGATATGATTTTTTTTTGTTCTTTGATGCCTGATATCTGATCCCTTCGACAGCTCATGGTCACACAGGCTGGTGTCCTTCCATGTGGGCTTTGTTGCTTCTGAACTAGATGGCCATTTGTTTATCTTCAAGCCTTTAAGACCCCAGATGCTGTATCTTTTGATAGCTGGGGACCATCAGCTTTCTTCACCACATTTGCTATGCACACGTTTGTCTTCACTGGTCATATCAAGAAGCTGGGCACCCACTGGTATGATTTTTTGTTCTTTGATGTCTGATAACTGGTCCCTTCTATACCTTGTGGTCAGACAGGCTGGTGTGCTTCCTCCATGTGGACTTTGATGCTTCTCAGCTAGATGGCTGCTTGTTTATCTTCTAGCCTTTAAGACCCCAGATACTACATCTTTTGAATGCCAAGCACCATCTGCTTTCTTTACCACATTTGCTTATGCACACATTTTTCTTCAGCAATCATGTTGGGAAGGTGTGCATCCGGGAAGTCCAATTTAATAGAACGACGTGTTCTTGCATTGAGTAAGTGCTTGAGTGGAGGTCCAATGTCCATCTGCTGCTTTAATACTAAACCTATAAATATATGCATGTAGATCTGTTTCCCCACACTCAGGCCCCTCCACTGGTTCCCCACTCCTTGCTGGCACGCTGCATTCCTCTGGTACGGGCTTTAAATCTGGTACCTCTTTCCCTGTGGAGACACAAACAATACCTTCCCCTTGGGTGTGTCTGTGCCCTATTCCCCCATCACACTTATTTTTCTTTCCCTTTTCCTCCCTCCCCCATCTTTTTAGTTGGCTACCCTATGTACCCTTTGATTTGGTCTGGCCCCTGCCATACTACCTGGACCTCACTCCTGGTGTGTTTCTATACAGTAGCTTTTTCCCTGTGCCCATTTTGCACTTACCTTTCTGTTCTTTATATATATATATATATATATATATATATAAACTTATATATATATATATATATATATATAAACTTACCTCAGCGGATTGATTCATGTTATTCTTGTCCTTTTGTGCTTGGCTTACTTCACTTAGCATAATTTCCTCCAGTTCTACTCATGCCTCAAATGTTTTTTGGCCATTTGGATTTCTGCCCCTGTGAAACTTCTGTTCAGGTCCTTTGCCCACCTCCTCAGTGGGCAATTCGTTTTTTGTTTTTTTCTTTCTTTTTGGAACTAGCAGAGTATTGTAGATTTTAGTAATAAGGCCTTTGTCTGTTGTGTCATTGCTAAAGATGATTTCCCAGTCGGTGCTTCTCTTATTACTCCCTTGGTGAATTCTTCTGATGTACACCGGTGATTTATCTTCAGTATCTCCTACTTGTCAATTTGTGGCTCCTCTGTATTTGTATCCTTTCTGGTAGCCTATGTGTCCCCCGTGCCAAGGTTCTCAATTTTGTCTCAATTCACTCATTAATGGCCCTAATTGTTTGGGGTTTTACCTCAAGTTCTGTGATCCACCTTGTGTTTATTTTTGTGCATGCAGTGAGGTAAGAATCTTTCTTCATTTTTCTGCAGATAGATATCCATTTTTTAGCAGCATTTATTGAAGAGAGCATCTGCATCCCATTTGATATTTTTGGAGCCCTTATTAGGATTGGCATTTTTTTTCTTTTAGCTTTGGGAAGATATTACTCTACCCTCTCCTCCTCTTCATGGTATCTGCTAATAGGTTTTAGCATAATCTTACCTGAGCACTCTTGTTTGTGACCATCTTTTTTCTTTCTAGCTGCTCCCAAAATATTCCCTTTTTAAAAAATTGGATAATTTAATTATTATGTGCCATAGCAGGCTTTTCTTGGGGTTTAGTCTAATTGAGGTCCTCTCTGCTTCGTGTATGAATATCTGATTCTCATTCATTAAAGTGGGAATGTTTGCTTCCAGGAATTTCTGCTCTAATTTAGCTGTTGACTTCTTTGTTGTGCCTTGTTCTCATAGACCAATTATTTGAATATTGTTCCTTTTCATAACTTCTGTCATTGTTTTCAAGTTTCTTCTGCCTCTTTGATTATCTTGTTTGATTGTGGTTCCTGTTTGTTGTAGTCTGATTATCTTTGAGATCACTGGTATGATTCTCTGCATCTTCTACAGTAGTATGTTTGTGTTATCTTGTGTTTTGCTTCTGTTACCTCATCCATTAGTTCTTCTATTTCCTCCTGGTGCATGGACTTCATCCCCTCTATTGTGGACTTCATCTCCTCTATCATCATTTCCTTATTCTATGTTGTTCCCTCATATCCTTTATTACTCCTAGCAACATTCTGGAGATTTCCTTTTGTGGGAGCTCAACCTCTGATTTTTCAATGAGTGTTAAAGAAGAAGTTCAGTTTGCACTGGAGGTATTTGCATAAAGTAAGGCTCTTTTTATTGATTTGAATACCCATTAACAAGTTTATACAAACTGACACAGTGCTTGAAGCACTCACAAATCTATGCCAAGGAAATTTAAAGACAATCATATGGCCAACCAACTGGAATAGATCCTTATGTGTGTCCATTCGAAAGAAATGTAACCCAAAAGGATGTGGAAAATTTCCAATTATCATGAAAATTCCATGCAAGTAAATTTTTGCTGACTATAATCCAAGAACAGTTACAGCAATACATCTACAAAGAGCTACCAGGAACTCAAAATAAATTCGGAAGAGGACATGGAACCATGACTATTACATGTATCCTGACTGAAGTCAGAAAATAGCAGAAAGATATTAAAGTTTGTTATATTGACTATGCAAAAGCATTCAACTACATGGATTACAACAAACTATTAATAGCTAAGAAAAGTTTAATTGTGTTGATGAAGAACAATTTAATTGTGTTCAAGAGGAAATTGTTCAAATAGAATAAGATGACACATTCTAGTTTAATTGTTATTGTTATTTGGGTAAAAATAAGAAAAAATTGCTTTAGGATTGTATCCTAAGGACTATACTTATTCATTTTGTTTGCTGAGCAAATAATCCGAGCTGAAATATATGAAGAACATGAAATTAGGATTGAAGTAAGACACTATAACAACCTGTAGTATGTTATTATGTAGATGACGGAATTTTACAAACTGAAAGCAAAGTGGATTATAAAGACTGGTAGATAAAGATCAAATATGGTAGCTCTCAGTGTATATTACAACTTAGTATGAAGAAAGGAAAATCCTCACAACTAGACAAATAGACAACATCATGATAAACAAAATATTAAAATTCTCAAAGCTTTCATTTTACTTGGATCCATAATCAGTACTCATGAAGCAGTATGAGAAAACAAATGACATATCACATTGAGAAAATCTGTTGCACAAGACCTCTTTTTCATGTTGGAAAACTAGGATTTTTTTTAGGAGTAAGATATGTGACATATGCATGTGAAAGTTGGACATCGAATAAAGACTGCAGAAGACCTGATGCATTTGAATTATGGTGCTGGTGAAAAATATTTAAAGTATCATGACTGCCAGAAGAACAAAAAAAATCTGTCTTGGGGGAAGTACAATCAGAATGTACCTTACAACAATGATGGGAAGACTTCTTTTAATGTAATTTTCATGTTTGATCCAGTAGAGAGTCAACAACAAAGATGAAGACCATCCATGGGATGGATCGACAGAATGACTACAATAATGACCGTAGGCATATCAGTGGTTGTGTTGGCGGTGTAGGACCAGTCAATGATCTGTTCAGTTGTACAGTAAGTCAGACTCTAGTTGACAACTCCTAACACAAATAAGAACACAACTATGTGATATTAATATTGTTTCTTTGCAGAAGTATGTCTAATTGTTCCTGTTGGCTCAGACCTTTCTTTAAAGTCCAGCTAGGCCCTGTTGACTTAGTACCTTTCCTTACATCAATACATTGGAACTACAGTTTCTAATAAATGTAACTTTCATCAATTAGGCTTTTCTGACCTAGATGTCCCTGGGTGATGATCTTGGCTTGATGGAGAGTGACAAGTTGAAGAATAAGATAGCATACAATGGAACCAGTGTACAGTGTACTTGATGGTAATGTACATTTTTATAAATGGTAATCCATCCATGGATAAGTGGAGCCTCAATGTTTACCAGAATATTTAATTAATCTAATCACCCCATTTTCATTCTATGGGAGATGAATAGAAGGTCTACTTGTAGTTACATCAAGTACTTTATTTATAGGGCCATCTGTTCACGTTAAAAAGGATGCCTTGTGAAGGCTACACAAATTTGGCATTGCTACTTAATTCCTTCAGTTCTAGTTAGTTGTTTTTAAAGTACCATGAACAGAAGCTTAAGCTTTAGGAGGGAAAACTGAATACTGAAATGTGTTGTTGGCTCGTCTGCTTTTGTATGTTTTGTTTTTTAATCACAAAGAAGGAAAATGGTGTTTAAGATTTTCAAGGTACTTAAAGAATTAGAGAAGTGTACAATTGCTATCACCATCAGTTGGCAACCATTCTTTTTCTACATGATCTCCTTGACATCAACTCTCTTTTACCGCCCCCCCTCCCCCACTGTACCTCCTTCCTCCTGAATGCCTTATTTCCTTGCTGTCCCTAGAGATTCGCCAACGGAAGCACATAATGCAGCTTCAAGAGGGTGACCTCCTCTGAGATGCACTCTACTATGAATGAACAAAAGCCAAACAACACAAATAAAAAATACAGACAATTTTGTGTACCAAATCAGGTCTAGGCTGCATAGGCGGCAGGAGGCAGGGGCAGGGTACCTTCTGAAAAAGTTTTAACTATTCAACTCTCAGATATATGCCCTTGATCTTCTATGCTACTCATTCCCAAGCATACTGTGTAGGGCCCACTTCCCTCCCATCCCTCACTTTTAGACAGGGGGAGTCCTCTGTCTTTCTTATCTGTGAAGCACCCTACAGTGGTCTCTCCTTAGCACATATGCAATGTGCATCATTTCATCACAAACTCGAGACTGATGAGCTGGCCTGCTTAAAGGCATTATATTGTTTGAGTGAATAAATGTATTTTCTGATTTATCATTAGAATCAGATGCAATAGGATTCAAGGATTCAGATAAACTCAAAGAGTGTTTTGCTGAATTTCAAGGATAGTGAATGTGAGACCACGGATTTCTTGAAGACTACCCACCATTAATTATTGTTGTACCATAATAAATTATTTAATCATTAGATAAAAAGAAAAGAATTAGAGAACAAAGAGAATAAAAATGCTGTCAATATTCCCATAGATTAAACTAAAATTAAGTAACATGAGCTTACTGGCATTACTTAATCAATCATGTCCATTTTGCCTTTAGCCATGTTGGAGACTCCAGTAGTCTGGAAAAGCCCAAACCACAATCAGCGCTCCAGCATCCAAGCCTTAGTAATTTCCATTTTCCTTTAATACAAAGAGTAAAAAGGTATCAGTTTCTCTATTTTGTGCTATATTTTGCTTCCATTTACATTCTGTAAAGTTTGTTTTGTTGTTGTTCAGATTAATAGAATCATTTATAGCTTCTCTCTGTCTTTGCCAAATGATAATATCTAAAACACATTTCACCATTCCACACCCTAAATGTTGTCTCTCTCTCTTAAACATAAGGTACACTGACACATACACACAGAGGATTGCATGCTAATGCAAAAGTGGTTTTGTAAACAAATGGGTGCCTTTGCTTCTATGATTAATACATTATCCACATATTGTATTGCAACCACCCCAGTTCTATTATTGAACTCTTGAGGGGACCAATGGCTCTAGAATTGGGCTGGCTAATAATTCAAAAATTTTCTTGAAAAGCTTCTAAAAGGGGGGGACAACATATTTTTTTTCTCTATTAACATTTTTAAAAAATCCAATTAATTTTCTCAAAGTGCCTCAGGAAGGCGAATCTTTGTCCCAGTTATAACAAACTATTTTAAAGAGAAATGTAACCCCCCCTTATTTTTTTGGTAGAAACTCGAAGGTTGAGATATTACTGGCAGATCTAACATTTCTTTCACCTGACTGAAAATACAACCAACTCAGAGACCCATAGAGGTACACATGTACAACCCAGAGCTTTGTGGTTCAGCCACTGATAATAAGTGGAAGACTTGTAGGAGAAAGACAGACAGAGAGAAAACTAGCAATAATCTTGCCAACCCTTCACCACCAGCTTGGCATGTTTTGTCAAGTTTAACTGCAAATCAATAACTGTGACTGTGAATTTAAGCCCCTTGAGGTAGTTTATTGTGCCAACCTGGCTGATAAACACATGTGGGGTTAATTGAAGGGTGCAGGGATAAATGGCTCAGTGAGCCTTGCCTTTCTAGTTTTCAGGTCTCTTGCTTTCTGATGGTCAGACCAGGGTGCAGCTGCCTTAGACAGTTCCCTGCTTTAGTTGGCAAGACTTACTTCCTTCAAGACATCCCTGAGGAGAAGCCACATGGACCTATCCTGATGCAGCCCTGGGTGCTGGAGCAGCCATGTGGAGACCCCTGCAAGTGCAGAGATGCTTGCACATTCATTGATTTGCCTTTCCTCCTGCAGTCGGCATCATTTTGTCTCTTTTGTAATATGGAGGAGGACTTTGTGGATTGGTGTTGGACTTATGGGCTAATGGGTTAATGTTGGACTTATGGGCTTGGGCAGCATTGGGTTGGGATGTTTTCTGTCTGCACACTTAACCTTTATATAAAACTCTCTCTTCTACATGAGTTTCTGTGGATTTGTTTCTCTAAAGTCCCCAGACTAACACCCCCCCTTGATCTGCATTCATTCAATAGGAGAGGAGCGTATTCTCATGCATGTTATTGTACATCTTCCTGTTGGCAAGAGTGGTAAATCATCTGTGGTTTTACTTGATTTTCTGCACCCAATAAATAGTATTGAGACAACAGAAAGCATCGATGGATCCCTGCTTAAGAAGCACAGCTACTTAAAATTTTAAAAAAGGACTAGCACTTAGCATTTCTTTCTTTATTCTTTTTTTACCTTTTAGTCAAAATTAGGTTTTCTTTCTCTTCTCATTTTTATGTTGAAAAGGGAGTAAAACCATACCACGCACACTCCCCACCCCAACACCTTTAACTCTGGACGTTTGTATCTAGGAATTTGTGGGAGAAAAACTTGCCAGAGAGATAAACGTGGCCTTTCCTGGGTGGTAGAGCTGGAAGCTGATTGTTAACCTTATGAAGACCAGAGGAAGGAGGGTTAAATTTTTCCTATGTGAATCCTTGTCAATAGTCTTAGAGCAGGGGTTCTCAACCTTCCTAATGCTGCTACCTTTAATACAGTTCCTCATGTTGTGGGGGCCCTAAAGCATAAAATTATTTTTGTTGCTACTTCATAACTGTAATTTTTCTACTGTTATGAATCCGGCGACCCCTGTGAAAGGGTCATTTGACCCCCAAAGGGGTTGCAATCCACAGTTTGAGAACCGCTGATTTAGAGGATAGCCAAAGTGACGGGATTGAGCTATCTTATTTACAAGTAAACACTTAACAAAATTAATTTAACCTCTGATTCTAAAAATTACTGTTTAAAACATATAGGAGAGAAAAGGCAGAAAACAAAGCATGTAAGAGAAAGCAAAAAGATGTCAGCATCCACTGGCACTTACCTATCAATTATGTAATGTAATAATAATCTGTAATTCATGTAATCATAATGTTAATGTATGTAATCATAATCTATAATTGTATAGATAAATTGAGCACTCAATCCAGGGTTTTACATGGGTACATAAACTATATTTTCACCAACTGCCCTAGAAAATAGCTATTATTTTCTGCGTTTGACTGAAGAGGCTTAATTGACGATTGCTTTCTAGTCCCCTTGCCCCCATGGGTTCAGTGGATTCAAAGTTATGTTTATGAACCCTTAAATTTTTCTCTTTTCTTTTTAAAAATATGAAAAGCTTAATATAATTTAAATGTAATTTCTACAAATTAAATTTTTAAATGATTGTAACTTTACATGTATCATGATACACTTAGTCATTTATTTAGTTTGGATACGTACGTCTTTGTATTTTTGTATAGTAAATAATATGGCATTATGATGACATCTTTTGTGTACTTCCTTGGGCCAGGTTGCCAGAAATTTCACAATTATAACTCTTTTCTTAGATTCTGGATATACATGCAAATGATTATTGAGAATTATTTTAGCAGTTTATATATCATGACCTAGAAATGTTCTTGCCAACATTGACCAAATTTTTTTTTGCTTGGGGAATGGGTGTATGTCTCACATTATTTCCTCTATTTTATTTTCCCAAATCCACTAAAGATACATGAGACACTCCTCAAATCTTAAAAATATTGATGTTTACCCATTTACTATTTCATAAGGTCTCTTTAAATTGGATGTTACTTTGGTAGTTTTACATTTTCTATGTACTATTGTCAAGGTTTGGGATAAAAGAAGACCATTGCAATATCCAATTAGAATTATATGAAGTCTTTATTGTAAGACTTGCCTAGACTGCAGTGGGAAAATGTGCAAATGCCACTGTTCACTAGGTTTCAGTGTCTGTCTTCCCTGGCCAGGTTCCTTTTATTTTCTTCAGGGAGGGTAGAATACAAAAATCAGAAGAAAAAAGAAGATAAAATGCATATCACTAAGTGATACTGACAGAAGCTGAACAAAGGTATATTTAGGTGACGGTTCAGGCACCTTGTGTTAGAATCCCACTGCAGGGTTTCATCTCTGGCTTGCCCTCCCAGCAGAGGGGGAAAACAACACTGTCTCTGAGAGAAAGCCTGACAGCCCCCCTTGCTAAGGAGAGCGGGGAGCTTAAACCAGGATTGCTCTAAGGGACTTACCAACCTGCATTCCTTTGTGATGTTAAAGCAGAGTACCTCAGGCCCGTCAGGGGGTGGGGTAAATGCCTTCAAGGGGAAGTGTTTTGGGGAAAGTCCTGCTTAAATGTGGTGAAATGAGCTTGTTCATTTCACTGTAAATTCATTTTCCATTTATGCACTTTGAAGCGAGAAATCCCTCGCCCATCCCTCTTCAAACCAAACAGAGGCACACATAACGCTTATATTCAATGTCCCCCCTGACGTGCCTGATTGGAGTTTGCAGCTCACCCCAAACCTGTGATTGTCATCATGCTAGCTGGAGAGTCCACCGTATTCTCTGAAGGAAAGAGAATTTTCTATTTTCCTACCAAAGAGAAGGAAATGGTCTTCCTTACCGAACCTTCCAATCGGAAGCATTGCCATTTTGGTAGGCTTATAGTGATAAGATCATAGTTTCAGACTAAGTGTAAGGCTGGCAGTTCAAACCCACTAGTTGCTCCTTGGGGGAAAGATCAGACTGCTCCTGTAAAAATTAATGGTCTCTGTGCCTCCAGGCCCTACCTGCACAGAGAATCCAGAGCAGATGATCCCTTCAGGGGTGTGAGGGGTGATACTAGGAGGGTAGAGGGTGGGTGGGTTGGAAAGAGGGAACCGACTACAAGGATCTGCATGTGACCTCCTCCCTGGGGGACGGACAACAGAAAAGGGGGTGAAGGTAGACGTTGGACAGGGCAAGATATGACAAAATAATAATTTATAAATTATCAAGGGTTCATGAGGAAGGGTGGAGTGGGGAGGGAGGGGAAAAAAAGAGGACCTGATGCAAAGGGCTTAAGTTGAGAGCAAATGCTTTGAAAACGATGAGGGCAAAGAATATACAGATGTGCTTTACATAATTGATGATGTATGGATTATGGTAAGAGTTGTATGAATCCCTAATAAAATGTTTAAAAAAATTAATGGTCTCAGAAATTCTATACAGGGTTTCTGTGAGTTGGAATTGACTTGACTGTGGTGGATTTGATTATTTTATTCTTGTTTGACCGATATAAGGAACTCTGGTGTAATTGTTGAGCTGCGAATTACAAGGTCAGGGATTCAAATTTATTAGTCTCTCTCTGAGGGAAACATGCTATGTGCTCCTGTAAATCTTTGCAGACTTAGAAACCCCAAGTGAAGTGTTACTCTGTACTAGAGGGTCAGTATGAATCAAAATCAACTGGAGGGCTGTGGGTTTGATGTTTTGGTGTGGGGTAGAACGGGAGTCTTTGGGTAGGGAAAATGGTTAACATTCAGCCAGTAACTGAGAAGTTGCCCTGTTAAGTTCATCAAGAAAGGATGTCTTGACAATCTGCTTTCTTTAAAGCCGTCAGTCATTCAAAAGCCTATGGAGTTCCTTTCTACACCGACAAACATGGGGTTGCATGAACTGACATCAACAGCAGCTGGTTCTGGTGTGCTATAGAGAACATTAAAACCACCTGCATCTTGTCAATTTCAGCATATCCCATAGGAGGGAATAGAACTACCTCATAGTCTCAGAAACTGAAATCTATGACAATGGTTAGCCTCATCATTCTCCCAACTGAAGGTTTGTTGGAGTGCAAACATTTGCATGAGTTGGTGAAGCTAATGTAGTTTGTACATTAATGCATTGTGCTTTTGGTAGAAAACTAGAGTTTAGCTTAAAAACTAAGTAGTTGGTGTATTTGTAAATGTGCTCAAACAGAAGGAGCAAGGGAAAATGAGCTTCCTGAATATTGACTTGATTGTTAATAAAGTCGTTTTGTTTTGTGTTTTTCACAAAATAGTTGGATCCTCTTTCTTTTGGGACATGATTCAGGATGATTCTACAGCTCTCTTTAAGAATAATGTACTTCTATCAGCATGCTTGTAGCCTAGATTATTTCCCTAACACAATTGTGATTACTCTATAGTCATTGAGATTAGTGTAGGAACCCTGGTGGTGCTCTCTGGGAACCCCAAAGTCAGCTGTTCCAATCTCCCCACTTCTCTCGAGGAGGAAAACGGTGCTACCTCTGAAATCATATAGCCCTGGAAACCCTCCATAGGGTCGTTATGAATCAGAATTGATGCTATGGCAGCGGGCGTGGTTTGGTTTATTGTGATTAATTTTGTGACAAAAATATTTGTTTGATGATCTGAGATAAAGCTTTAACTTCAGATGTTAATTAATTATGAACTTTTAAGGAATTGAAGTTTCCTTTTGGGCCTCAATTTTCAAAGCATTAAAAACTTGACTAGCCATGTAAATCACTGAATGACTGTTAAAAGTAAAGTGTCTAAGGACCATCTTCCAATAAAATATGATTGCTATTCTGGGAATGAAAATTAAGTGCATTAGATAGCTACCCAATCTGAGAATAGCAGAGTAACTAGGTCTCTCTTACATTGTGGTGAAAAGTTGAAACAAGGCCCTACTTGGAAGCCATGTAGGTTTCAGATCCCACTCCAGACTTCCTGTAGCAGAATCTTCATATTAACAGGCAATCAGGTGACTCATGAGACATACCATTTTTCAGAAGCACGGGACAAGATGATTTCTAAGGTCTTTACTATCCAACACACACACACACACACACACACACACACACACACACACACACACTGATTCTGAAGTTTCCTCCCATTTTCAAATTCTTTATCCAGTCCTTTCTTTTCTTACAATGATTTCCAGTTCTTTCTCATTTCCCTATACTGAGGGAAAATTCCATGCCTAGTGTAAAGTAGTTACTCTGTTCCCTCAGTTTTCAACAATTCCTGTAAAAGATTGTATATGTTGAAGAAAATCTGGACTCAGGGGGTTAAAGGCAAAGAACATTACAATAGGACAGCTGCCAAGGTATTGTATTTTGAAATCTGATAAATGAAAAATGGGCATGGTATCAAATTTAATAACATTTGTATGCAGATGTTGTTGAGAGCAAACACTGATTTACGAACTAGCAACAGACACTAGATTTCCTGCCTATGTTTTATATATATATATATAAAACATGTGTGTGTGTGTATATATATATATATATATATATATATATATATATATACATCCACACACATAGATATACATCCACACACACATAGATCAACTTACAGTGAAACGCTTCAAATTACATGGCACCAGACCTCTTTATAACCGATCTCATCAAACTGATATTAAAAAATACCAGTTTTTTTCTGAACAGTGAGTAGTTTGTTAGTTTACTTCTATAGGAAAGAGTAGACATGTTTCAAAAGCATATTTAAATCCATAATTTATATTTTAATACTCTTGCTTTGCTCCACATTTTTATGATCCTTGCTTATAAAAATATTCTTTATGGGATGAAATAGAGTACAAGGATACTTATTAGTGAACTCTGTTCTGCACAATTCCATACGCTCATATTTCTATTCAAGTAACAACAGTGCAAAGAATGGTTGTGTACGTCTTAGACTTAATGTTAAGGCTTAATATTTCAGATGAGAGATGATGTGTTGAAGTGCAAAAAGTAAACATATGAGGCGGTAACTTCTCCCCGCCCCGTTCCCCCCCCCCCCCCCCGCCCACACACACAAAAGAAGAAAAAGATGGAAAACTCCACTGGGCAGAGCTTTCACAGTATGGATTTTTCAAGCTGGGCGAGCATTGAGCAACTTGCTTTGAGTTACTGTACCCAGTGGCGTCACCTGGGAAGGTTCTCTCTAGCCACAGTGAATTTTTTTTAAGTGAAAGCACATTTGCTTGAACCTATTTTTTTGGTGATGGCTGATTTAAGAGAATAGCATGCGAATCTGAAATGTTGCTTTCAGATTGATAAAAATGCCACAGAAACTGCTGTGATGTTGAACAAAACTTGCAAGGACAGTGCAATGGGAAATACTCAAGTGTGCGTTGATTTTCTCTTTCAAAAAAGGGCAAAATGTCCATTCATTATAATACTCATTCAACACATCCACCAGCTACCCAAATGGACAAAAATGTTGACAAAATTTGTGCCCTTTTTCTTGTAGACTGATAATGGACCACTGAAGAGACGGGGAAGTTATCTAGACTATCTTGGAACTTGGTTCAGTGAATTTTAACGGAATATTTGGCATGAGAAGGGCCACTGTGAAATATGTGTGTCGGGGTTTGACTGACCAGGAACAAAGAGTGTGGAGTGGAAACATGCTGCGCTTTGAAAGACCAATTCTGAAGCAACCCAGACTTTCCCCCTCAAAGTCATCACTGGTGATGAGACATGGTGCCATTCTTACAACCCTGAAAGCAAACATCAATCAAGCCAGCGGAAGATGTCATCATCACCTTGCCCCCAAAAAAAGCTCTTCAAATGAAATATCAAAGACTAAGATGATGCTTTTTTTTTTTTGGATGTGAGGGGGGATGATTCATCTGGAGTTCCTTCTACCAGGTCAGATTGTTAATTAAGCTTTCTCTTTAGAGTTTCTGAAAATGTTGTGTAACAGCGTGAGACCAAAATGGCCTGATTTGTGGCAGATGGGAGACTGGTTTTGCCACCACAACAATGCACTTGCTCAAGCAGCCATCTCCGTGAGCCAGCTTTTGGCAAAAAACAGCATGTCTCTTTTACCCCACGTACCTGACTCACCTGACCTTGCTCTGTGCAATTTCTTTTTGTTTCTGCAAATGAAAAGGGACATGAAAGGACAGTGATTTGATGATGTAGAAGAGGTGAAGAAAAAAATGAGAGAGGTGCTGTCAGCCATCCAAACAGGGTTTTTTTCTCCTCATAGAACACATTCTCATAAAAACCCAGTAAATGTCATAGTTAGGAAACCACTTCCTAAAATCTGCTCCAGGGAATGTATATTGGCTCTCATATATTAAAGGGGTTCTTAAAATAGTTAACATCTGTTGAACATGTTACTCTGGACTAGGCAATATGCTAAGATCTTTATATAGGTTACCTCATGCCATGGTCAAAACACTCCTATAACAAAAGTGCTATAAGTATCCACTTATTTAAATTGCGGCAAATAAGGTGTACAGAGACAAAGTAACATTTTGAGGCACTTTACTTAATAAGTTGCAGAGTTAGCATTCAAATCTAGATCTCAAGGTTGTCCAAACTTCAATTTTCATGAAATTTCACACACCATTTAAGATAATTTTCCTCATCATCTACTTAAAACATTTAAAAATAAATGTATATATTAAGATAAAGAATGCAAATGCTTGCCCTTGTTTACCTGACTGGGTTTATAGCCTGTATTAAATTCCAGATTTTATATGACAATGTATTTTCCACTCTACTCTGTTTATTTTCAGAAAAATGTATTGAGACAAACACGATAGTAGGCAGTTCGGGTAACATAAAGATAATCAGAGATTGCTATTTGTCACTAGCAATCTATTTGAGAAGGCATGATAGGAAATTATGACATTAAATAATACAGAATTTAACTGTAGTAGAAGCTATATGAAGACACTTATTCATAATACAACTTTAGAAGAAAGTTTTAAACATTTGATATTTATAATTTAGGAAATATAGGGGAGTATACTTCTTTATTTTAATTGTATACAACCAGAGCAATTCATAAAACATATACAAAGTCAGATTTTAGGAAAATAGTACCAATTAATAAATCAAAGTTGATGCTATTATATTCATCAACTGATGTCAGAAATGAGTTAGATAAACATCTTCTATTAAAAATGTCACTACCCTTGTCATTCTTGCTGAGGCAAGATGATAAGATTTCCAAGGCCCAAGAAAATATTTTACAGTGAATAAGAGGAGAGAAGTTTGGAGATATAGTCAGATGAACTTTTCAGGATTTTAACATTTTCATGATTATATCTAGACATCCGGTTTGTTACTTGAAAGCCTAACTTTCTTAGGCTGGCATATATAGCGAAGCAAGAGCAATGCATCTTATATATGTACAAGAGGTTACACCCAAAAATTACGGGATTTTTTTTCCAAACTATATATTTAATTTTTTTTCTTTTACAAAACAACCTTATCACCTTCAAAGTACTCTCTTTTACACTTAATACATTTGAGAAATCTGTGATTCTATTCTTGGAAACATTTTCCAAACTCATCTGTTTGGATGGCTGACACCACCTCCCTCATTTTGTCCTTAACCTTATCTATATTGTCAAATTGCTGTCATTTCATGTACCTCATCATTCATGAGAACAAAAGAAGTCACACGGAGCGAGGTCAGGTGAGTAAGATGTGTGGGGCAAGAGAGATATTCTGACTTTTTCCCAAAACTGGTGCACTGAGATGGTTGCATGAGCAGGTGAATTGTTGTGGTGGCAAAAGTCCCCCTTTTTTTGTTACACACTGTTAATGCAACCTTTTCAGAACCTCTAAATAGAAAGCTTGATTAACAGTCTGACTTGGTGGAATGAACTCCAAATACACTACGAGTCAACAGTTTTGTCCATTCGGGAAGTTTGTCATCAATTGCCATTTCACCTTTTTTGAAACAAGGATACCACTTGTACACTTGTGCTGTCCTTGTAAGCTATGTTCAACAATACAACAGTTTCTGTGGCATTTTCTGAGCAGGAAACAACATTTCACAGCCTCATGCTGTACTCTTATATCAGTCATTACAAAATATGAGTTAAGTGAAACTTTTTTGAGGAAAAAATTTACTGTGACCCAAAAGAACTTTCCCGGGCGATGCCACTGGGTGCACTAACTCAGAGCAGGTTGCTCCATGCTCACCTAGTAGGAAAAATGCATACTATGAAAGCTCCACCCTGTGTGTGTACAACGCCTTGTGAAAATACAACTCTCTATGTGTTTATATGTGTGGGGGGATACCCACTCACTTATATAGAAAGACATTTTATAAAGAAAATTTCTCACACATTTGTTACTGTTGTTAGGTGCCATGGAGTCAGTTCTGATTCTTAGTGATCCCATGTACAACAGTATAAAACAGCACCTGGCCCCATGCCATCCTTAAAATTGTTATGTTTGAGTCCATAATTGCAGCTACTGTGTCAATCCATCTTGTTGAGGGTTTTTTTTCCTGCTGCTCCAATTTATCAAAAATGAAATCCTTTTTCAGGAGCTATTCTCTCCTCATAACATGTCCAAAGTATGTGAGGCAAAGAATCCTTGCTTTTAAGAAAGTCTGGCTGAACTTCTTCCAAGTTCTTTTGGTAGTCCTTGGTAGTTTCATTATTCTTTACCAGCATCACAATTCATATACGTCAATTCTTTCTCATTCTCCCTTATTCCTGGCCAACTTTCACTTGCATAGGAGGCAATTAAAAACACCATTGCTTGGGTCAGGCACATCTTAGCCTTCAAAGTAACATCCTTGCTTTTGAACTCTTTAAAAGCAAGAGTGGACCTCATTCCAGTATGCCAATTTAGAAAGGCAATGTTACTGCATGGAACAGCTCATTCCCAGAGATGACTGCAGAGCCTGTCTCAGCTATAGTCATATGTGACATCCTCATACAGCTGTATGTGACATCTTCTCCTTTGATGACAGTGCAGCAGAGAACCACTATGCTCTCTGAGGGTATGGGAATAGGGGATGGGGGTGGGGCTGAGGGGAGAATAGAGAGATGTCACCCCTTTGAATGTATAACTCCACTCAATGGGATAGAACAACAGAATTGTATGTGAATTGATATATTAGATTGTGTAAGATATGTCAATAAAACTATTATAAAAATAATTTTTTAAAAATTAAAAAAGAAAACTACAGAACCAAAAAAGAAAAATTATGTTTTATTCAAAATACATCAGTGTACCATGTACTATATGAGGAAGAAAATGCATTCAAATTTTATAATCTTGAAATAATTCAAAACAAATTCATAGTTCTTATTATGGATTTAGAAAATATGTCTCTATTACTGTGTCTCTTATCTATCAATAGGTATATATTTGTATGTACAAATAAATAGTTGTTATAAGGGGCTTCAAAACTTGTGGGAAAATGGAATTGAAAGATAATAGAGCTTCCCAGGAACTTAAACATATATAATTTGTGGTTTGGGTTGTGTTCGTAAGTAGCCTTTGGTGCTGGAAATTTATTGGTTTGCAAAACCAAAAAGAAAAGCAATTTTAACCTAAACAAAGGTATTGTGGGAGCAGATTAACTCAGTGCAATGCATCCTTTGATTGATACGCACGGCAGCTGCCAGAGTTAATTCCAGACGATGAGCCCCTCAGGTTGGAAGGCACTCGAAATATGATTGAAGAAGAGCTGCTTATCAAAGTAGAGTTGACCATAAGGGATGCCTTTGGGACATTCATTTACTAATGGAGCATGACTCAGAATAAGAAGAAACAGCTGCAAAAATCTTTTAATAATTTGAATTCAGAATATACAAAGAAATGCATCTAGGCAATTGAGAATTGTCAAAGATGAAACAGAATGCACAAATTTGCAGATGTGGGCAAGTCCAAGGCCAAAAAACTTCTAAGACCATGGGACAGATGTTGAGTTTGGAGATGACTCTCAAATCAGTCGTAGGGGCTGAGAAACCCATGTTTGGCAGTAAGGGAACAAGCTGTGACTTGAAATGAATGCGTCCACAGTGAGCAGGTCAGATGTCAGGCTGCTAAAGATTTTCAAAATCAGTAGGTTTCATGGTATGCCCTTGCCTCAAATCCAAAGAACTCAAAGTTCATGAATCAGATGCAGGATCCAGACCCTGCAAACAGCAAAGCAAACAAAGGTTCCCACGCATCCACTTACATTAGAAGCAGGCCACATCCCACCCAATAAAGTTCCTTTCATTTGCCTTAGGTCTGTGACTTGAAAAAGAGTGTTGCATTTTCTTACAGCTGATTGATTGGTTACAGCAGATCTAATTCTAGAGTTGATTACATTGTGTTAGGTCACTGGGTGAGTGGGGGAGGGGTGGATGCAGTAACTAGGTTTTAATGGCCAAATTACTGAGAATCCTGGGTCAAATTGAAACAAAACGTAACTACCACACCACTTGATTAATTTTCTTTATATTGATTAGCACTTCCCCCTTCTAAAAGGGTCTTGTATCCACAAGTTTCTTCCTGAGGGAGATTAAGCTAGGGAAAATCTTTTTACTTTTCCCATATTAATGGACCATGGGTTTGATCCTCTAGTGGAACTAAGATTATAACGAGAGATAAAAACATCCCCATATTATGTACAGCCACTATGGATATTGATTTGGCGATTTCTCAAACAGATGGAAATTGAGTTACCATATGACCCAACAATCCCTCTAATGGGCATAAACCAAGAAGAGGCAAGAAAACAAACCACGGCCAGACATCTGTGCTCCAATGTTCATTGCGGCACAGTTCACAATTGTGAGGATTTGGAAGCAACTCAAATTTCCATCAATAGACGAATGGATTAAAAAACTGTGGTACATACATACAATGGAGTACTATGCATCACTAAAAAGCAGTGATGAGCGCATGAAGCATATCGATGCATGGGAAGAACTGGAGGAAATTATGTTAAGTGAAGTGAGCCAAGCACAAAAGGACAAGTATAACATGAGTCCGATGAGGTAAGTTTATTTATTTATATATAAAAAAAGAGAGAACAGAAAGGTAAGTGCAAAAGGGGCACAGGGAAAAAGCTACTGTATACAAACACTCCAGGGGTGAGATCCAGAGAGTATGGCAGACCAAATCCAGGGGCACATATGGTTGCCAACTAAAAAGGGGGTGGAGGGAGGAAAGGGGAAAGGGAAAAAAAATGTATGATGGGGGAATAGGGCACTGACCCACCCAAGGGGAGGGTATTGTTTGTGTCTCCACAGGGAAAGGGGGACCAGATATAAAGCCAGTGCCAGATGACTGCAGTGTGTTGGCAAGGAGTGGGGAGCCAGTGGAGGGGCCTGAGGGCTCGGGCCCAAAACAGCTACATGGACAACTGCCCCTCACCCCAGAAGAATTTACTTGAGAGGACGGCACTGAAGCTCCAGCTAGGGAAGAGGGGCATGTCTGATCAGCACAAACGGGAGCAAAAGAAGGGAGAGGAAGAGAGAGTAGAGCACAACCTGGCCCAGTAAGCCTGGAGGACGATATCCCCACTCTGAACAGCCAATGAACAGAGTGGACAATATGGCTGATCCCACTAGGAGACACATCATCCATTGATGACCCAGGGCCCTAAAAGGGACAACACTGGAGACTCATGGCCGGGACTGGTCCAGACTGACCCTGTGACACTGAGACAATGCACTAAAAGTGTGCGACACAGCAACTGTGGGAGCAGAGCAGGGAGCCCCTGAGGGAGTACAAGGGACAAACTCTGGGGTCAAAACATAGTACCCATTGGACCTGACTGAAGGACATGCCCAGAGATCAAAAATCAGACCTTTATCTATTTACAGGTTTTCCTTTGTTTTTACATTTTTTCTTTTAATTAATTTATTCTTCTATGTGTAATTGGTTTCCTTTTTTATTATCATAGCTGTGTTCTCACTGATTGCCTATTTTGCAGTGACTTGATATTTGGTGCATATTATTATCTGTACAGATCTATCTAGATAATATAGACTGGATGAATAGTCTGGAGAAGAAAACAACGGGACCAATGGTTCCGGGGGTACATGGGTGAGGGAGATGAGGGCACAGGGAGGTGGTGCTGACCAATCAAGAGACAGGGGAGCAATAAGTGATCGAAAATCAGTAGCAAGGAGGGTGTGAGAGGCCTGCTAGGGAGTCAGATTGCAACTGGAAACACAGGGAATCCAGGACAGATGACTCCTCCAGAACCAGTGATGAGAGTGGCGATGCCTGGAGGGTGGAGAGAATGTGGAGTAGAAAGGGGGAACTGATTAGGGGAATCTAAATATATCCTCCTCCCTGGGGGAGGGACAGCAAAGAAGAGGGCAGGGGGAGATGTCAGACAGTGTAATATATGACAAAATAATAATAATATATGAATGATGAAGGGTTCATGACGTAGGGGGAAGTGGGGAGGGAGGGGGACAATGAGCAGCAGATATTAAGGGCTCAAGTAGAAGGCAAATGTTTTGAGAATGATGATGGCAGCAAATGTTCATATGTTCTTAACACACTGGATGTATATATGGATTGTGATAAGAATTGTACGAGCCCCAATAAAACGATTAAAAACAAACAAACAAGCATCCCCATAGTAAAATGAATTTAGCCACTTGTTCTCTTCCCATTTGAGAGAAGTAGGTCAGGTTTAGGAGGCATATTTCCTACCATGTCTCCTCAAAAAGTTAGTTATAGTGTTAATAATAATTCCGGTTTTTTAAATATCTTACTATTCTTAAAACTTCTTTAACCAAATTCTCCTATACATCATTTTAATCTTTAGGAACATTCCAAACAGACATTAATGGTGAGTTACTTATGTGTCATGGAATGTCAACGGTAGGCCAAGCAAGAGGTAGAATGATATTTATAAATCCTAGGATGTACCCAAACTGTAAAGAACAAATGAAGGTTAACTCCTCAAGACAGTTGTATGATCTGTCAGGTTTGGCATGATTTATTTGCTTAAACCCATGATAAAGTATGCAGGGTGTAGGCAATGTTCAATCAATGATTGAATTATTGTCTTTCCAGATGAAATTTTAAAAAAATCACTCTGAAAATTGCAATATTGGATCAATGATCTTTGATGTTGGAATTTCCTTAGGCAGAATCATGGTTTCCTAACTGTAATGCCCTCATCATCCTTGGTTTGGTGAGTACTCACTATCTGTCAATGGAATAGCCACACCAGCCCTACAGACGCCTTAAAACAAATTCCCACAGTACACTGATATGTTTGTAACTGATAAGATCTGTCTTCTGAAATATTTTCACATTTGGGTGTGGGTGGTTGTTGGTAGTGGATACAGTAATCTCTCCAAAATCAATGGCTCTCCAACTCCTTGCTCATTGCACAATGGAATGTAAGTTGGTATCTGAGTTAGCATGAACTGTATGTATAATTTTAAATATATTTATATTGTTTTCTAATATTGCTCAATAAGATATACAAATAAGTTGATAATTATAATTAATTTATAATACACAATCAACTATAACTAGATTATGATTCTTATACATCCTTGCACACACTTTTATATGTACAACTTCATCAAAGTGCTCTGTGGCAGGACCTGTATCTAAACTCTCCTGCACATTTCTAAACTGCTGTTGAGTCAGTTTTTACTCAAAGCAACTTTATATAACATTCCCAAAGCCCAAGAAAACCTCATCTTTATTCCACAGAGCCGCTGATGGGTTTCAACCTCTTATCTTATAGTTAGTAGTGCAAAGCTTACCTGACAGCACCACAGGGCTATTTTTATTGTACATAGATGTGCCTTTAATTTAGTCATCTGTTTTCAGCAATAAGACTGACTCCATGTAGCATATAAATATGTGCCAAGTTTCATTAACCTCTGATTTCACAGCACCTGATGTTCTACCTGGTATAGAAAGGGCTTAGTAAAGAGATAGTTAAATGAAGAGAATAAATTAAAATAGCATCTAGGGGAGAGGATTTAGCCAGAAAACAGATGTGAAGCCTTCTATCTCAGAGAGCTAGAAGAAATGTTGCTGTTTTTATGCTTTCTTGAATATATATGTCACAATAAAATTTCACTCTCTGTGGCCATTTACAAAGACTCATTTATAATTAATATACCAAATTCTTAATAAAGCTAACCAAAGGTCACCTCCGCCTTTTTAGCAATATCAAGTCATTATTTTCACTGGATAAAATGTATTGAATCCATAAAAAATCAAAGTAAAGAGGTCAATTACACGTGAATTCACAAATATGCTCTTCATTGCTAATATATATATATATATATATATATATATATATATATATATATATATATATATATATATATATATATATATATATATAATCAACCATATGTAACATCTTTATCAAGTGTTCAGGAATAAAAATCAGATTGATTTTTGAATGATTTTTAAAATTTTTATTGTGAAATTCTAGTACATTGACTAGAATTCTAAAACAAAAAAAGGAAGCACCTACTCAGCATATCTTAAGCTAAGAGACCTGAAGGAAAAGTTCAAGGCTTGAATGGCAACATTGAAAGGCTTTAAGGGGAAAATATTGATACAGGAAGCATTGAAAGACGATAGAAAGAATACACAGGGTCACTGTACCAAAAATAACAAGTCAGCATTCCACTATTTCACGAGGTAACATGTGAGCAAGAGCCAATGGTGCTGAAGATAAAAGTTCAAGCTGCACGGGAATTATTAGTCTAAAACTAGACTCCAACACTTCTGGAACAGCAATTGAAATATTTCAACAAGCTGATGAAGTAAAAAACACTCCTCTATGCCAGGAAATTTGGAAGATAGCTACTTGGTCAATGGCCAGGAAGAGATCCATATTTATACCAATTCCGAAGAAAGGTGACTCAACAGAATGCTCAAACTCTAGAAAAATATCACCAGTATCACATCAATAAAATCTTGCTGAAGATTATCCAACAAGTATTGCAGCAGTACATTGACATGGAGCTGCTAGGTGTTCAGGCCAGATTCAGAAGAGGATGTGGAACCAGGAATATCATTACTGATAGCACAGGAATCTTGGTTCAAAGTAGAGAATACAAGAAAGATGTTTTACATGTGTTTCATATATCATAACAAACTACGGTGGCCTAGAGAAAAATGAGTATTCCAGAACATTTCATTTTGCTCCCGAAGAACTCATACATGGATCAAGAGGTAGTTTTGAAAATGGAACAAGAGAATACTGCATAATTTACAATCAGAAAAGGTGTGCTTCTTGGATGTATCTTATCCATGGTGAGCAAATCATCAGAGAGCTGACTTATGTAAACAAAACTGTGACATGGAGATGGTAGAAGGGTTGCTCAATAACCTTTAATATGCAGATGACACAGTCTTGCCAGCTGAAAGCAAGGGGACTTGAAGCACTTACTGATGAAGATCAAGGATTGCAGCCTTCAGCATGGATTTTTAACTCAGGGATCTATATATAACCTCTTCCCTGGGGGATGGACAACAGAAAAGTGGGCGAAGGGAGACATTGGGCAGTGTAAGATATGATAAAATAATAATAATTTATAAATTATCAATAGTTCGTGAGGTAAAGGAGGGGAAGGAAGGGAGGGGAAAATGAGGAGCTGATACCAAGGGCTCAAGGGGAAAGCAAATGTTTTGAGAATGATGAGGGCAACAAATATACAAATGTGCTTGACACAAAGGATGTATATATGGATTATGATAAGAGTTGTATGAGCCCCCAATAAAATGATTGAAATTAAAAAAATAGACCCAAATCCCCACACTTGGACCAATAAGTAACATCATGATAAATGGAGAAACGTTTGAAGTGGTAGGGGATTTTGTCTTGTTTGGATCCACAATCAATGCTCATGGAAGCAACAATCAAGAGATCAAAGGGCACATTGTATTGGGCAAATCTGCTGTACAAGGCCACTTGAGCTTACTTTGAGGACTAAGATCTGACCCAAACCATGGCATTTTCAATGGCTTCATATGCATGTAAAAATTGGACATTGATTAAGGAAGACCAAATAAGAATTGATGCATTTGAACTGTGCTGGAGAAGAATATTGAAAGTATGGCGAATAGTGAATGAAGGGGGAAGTGCAGAGTGGAGACCCAAGTCCCAAGTGTCGGCCACTGCAGATCCCCTCACAGAGGGGTTTAGGACAAGAGATGGGTCAGTCAGGGTGCGATGTAGTACCGATGAAGAACACAGCTTTCCCCCAGATCCTGGATGCTTCCTCCCCCCAACTACCATGATCCGAATTCTACCTTGCAGAACTGGATAGGGCAGAGGTTGTACACTGGTACATATGAGGGCTGGAGGCACAGGGAATCCAGGGTGGATGATACCTTCAGGACCAGGGGTGCGAGGGGCGATGCTGGGAGAGTGGAGGGTGAGTGGATTGGAAAGGGGGAACTGATTACAAGGATCCACATGTGACCTCCTCCCTGCGAGATGGACGTCAGAGAAAGGGGGGAAGGGAGACTCCGGATAGGGCAATATATGACAAAATAACAATGTATAAATTATCAAGGGCTCATGAGGGAGGAGGGAGCGGGGAGGGAGGGGGAAAAAAGAGGGCCTGTTGCTTTGAGAATGATTGGGGCAGGGAATGTACGGATGTGCTTTATACAATTGATGTATGTATATGTATGGATTGTGATAAGAGTTGTATGAGCCCCTAATAAAATGTTTAAAAAAAAAAAAGAAAGTACGGTGAAATGTTAAAAGGACAAGCAAATCTGTCTCAGAAGAAATAAGACCAGAGTGCTTTTTTAGAGGCAAGAATGGGGAGACTTCAATTTCTTACTTTCATGGCAATACAGAATTATTATTAATTAACTAGATACAATAATTATCTAGAATTATTACTAGACAAAATTTTAAAGCTGATAAAATGTGTAAGTCAGGAACATAGAATACTATTCTATATTTTCTTAAAGCAATATAGAAGGGAAAAGCTTAATAATAAGTACTTGTTCAAAAATCTTACAAGAATGCCTCCAATATTTGTAGGACCGTAAAGGAAGCAGATAATTCCATTTAAATAAGATTTTCTGTTTAGAAAAACAATCAAGTTTCGTGCTGTCTTTCCTTTAAAATTTTACACTAGGGAAAGTACAGACACAACCAACAGTTGATTTACTAAAAGACTTCTAGAATTCGAAATTAGAGTCCTGGTTCTATCCTGGTGTAAGTTATAAGTTAGGCTGCTCATAACCTCAGAGGAAAGAGAGGGCTTTTGCTCCCATAAAGATCTACAACCTTGGAAACACCGTGCGTAGTTCTAAGCTATCCTATAGGGTCACGAGCAGTCAGAATCAATTTGATGGCAATAAGTTTAGAGGGATGTTTTGCTTTGCGTTTTTAAAAATTTGATGTAACGTTGTATATAATGCTTACATTTGTGTGTTTCATAATGAACATATTTGAGGTTATTATATAAATTAGTACCTTTGCTCTACCTACTCATATTATGTATTTATTTGTTTTACTTAAAATCTTAGGATCTTTAAGGACCTATTGAGTTAGTGATATTGACTAGAAGACTGTAAATTAAATTCTCCTTGTAGCTCTGCCACAGGCTGGCAGTACAATCATGACCAAATGAACTTCTCTTTCTGAGGTTTAATTAATTTTCCATTTATAACCCAAAGTCATTGTGTATAAATATATTTCATATATTTTGGCTTAAAATTTATAAAATTTCCTCATTATTTAAACTGAACTTTCCTTGATCAGAGAATTTTCATAAATGATATTTTCCAGAAGTATAGGAATATATAAATGTGGCAATATCATGGCTCACTATAATCATTCTAAGCTTTAACCAACATTGTTGTTTTATCATGCTTCAGTAATAAGACCAAAATATAAGGAAGTCATATTTTAATAAATTTAATATAAAGATTGAAAGCTGGAAAAGTGGTAGTAGACAGAGGAATGATGAATAATAGAAAAGAACACTACAGTGGGTGTGTTTCAAAGAACCAAATATAGATATTACATCTTCTTATGATAAAGGAAATTGTCTACTTCTTTAAAATGTAAGGTGTGGGCTAGCACTATAATTTTTTTGTGTACATCCTGTTGGCAGTAGTTATGCTGAAGATCAGCTAAAAATAATGGGCTGTGGGAGAGTCCTTAATATGCTAGTTTTGAATTTTTAAAAGGTTATGCTTGAGCCAAATGTATAGAGTTGTAACATTTATTCTGTGCAACTGAAGATCCTTTGAAATGAAGCCAATTTGTTTCTTCTATGTGACCTTGGGTCATTTTGAATGACTGCATGTGGTTCATACATCTTCTTCAGGAATATAAACTCCTGGAGACAGACTAAGGAAGGGCACCATCTCCTAAACAATAGTATAAATTGAAATTTCTTCAATTTTATAGAAAAGAGCACGATTATCAGAGTTAAAATTTTCTGCTCATTTTAAACAGTATGTAGTTTTGATCTAAAGCAATACTTTCTTCCTTTCTCCGAATGAAACAAAAGAAAAAATGGAATATATTTTTTCATTCATGTACTCCTTCAACTGACTATGTTCTGTTTTTTAATATATGCTGGCCAATATGTCAAATTCTCATTTGTCAATTTGTGGTATTCTGGTGGCTTGCATGTTATTGTTATGCTGAAAATTGTGCCACCAGTATTTCAAATACCACCAGTCACCCATGGTGGGCAGATTTCAGAACAGCTTTCCAGTCAAGAACAAATTAGGAAGAAGAATAAGAAGCCAACTTCTGAAGGACTATCCACTGAAAAACGGTGCGAACAGCAGCAGAATGCCAACGTAGTGCAAGAACTTGAGTCCATTAGGTTGGAGTGCACTCAAAATACAACTGGGAAAGAGCCATTTCCTCAAAGTAGATTTGAATAGAGTGAGTCGTAAGAACCTTAATTTGCTGATGGCGATGCCTCAAAATTGGAAGAAGCAACCGCAAACATCTACTAATGGGAACATGGAAAATACAGCATTAATCTAGAAAAATTGGAAGTCATTAAAATTAAATGAAATGCATAAAGATCAGTATCTTTGTCATTCACAAGATAAATTGGATTGGTATTTGCCACTTTGAATCAAACAATTGTAATTTCCTATATAAGGAATGACAAATTCAACAGAACTGATATCAGATTTCTTGACAAAACATTAAAAAATATCAAGAAGTAAATGCTGCTTATGATATTATAATATCTCTAAGAGAAAGTCCAAACAACATAATTATTATACAAATTTAAGGATGAAACATTACAGCCAATGAAGAACTAATGAATTATACCAACTTTTTCAGCTTGAAGTTTATCAACCATGCGATCAAGATGCATTGATAATTACTGGGTATAAGAAAGTAAAAGATAGAAAAAGAGAAATAATTTGTATTTGGGGAATATGGCCTTAGTAATAGAAATAATACTGGAAATCTTACTTTAGAATTTGGTAATATCAGGGACTTCTTCATTGGTAATACTTCCCCCCACCCCACAACATAATAAATTGTGACTGCACACTTGAATTGCAATACATGAAATACCCAGGGATCAGATTGAGTCCATGTGTGGCATGGGCATGAGGCAGTGAGAAACCTCACTATAATTGGCCAAAATGAGATTTGGGCTAAATGTGGAACAGATAAACAATTGCTCATATTTTATGTAAGCTCAGGTTGAAGTTGAAGAAAATTAAAACAAGTCCGTGAGAGTAAAAATATGACATTAATGCTACACACTGGAATTTTCATACCATATCAAGAACACATTTGATACATTGAACACTAATGACCAAAGGCCAGAAGAGTTCTGAGATGACATCAAGGAAGTCATATGTGGGACAGACTTTCAGCAAGACGCTGGTTTAGGTAGACATGCTGCACAGAACCTCTACAACAAAGCATAAAATGTAAACAGATGATGATCCTAGAATCCTGTGCTTTAAAGGAATGAGTAGAGAAGTGAGTTGAATAGTAACTTGGAGAAGAAATAGAACAGGAATAGCCAGAAAGGAAGCTAGCAGATGAAGTTCGACTGGCCTGCTATGGCAGGACCATAATAATCTCCACTTGCTCAGTCCCCAAAGAGCCCTCACCTATGTCTGATGATCAGAAAGGTGGGATGTTCTCTTGCTTCTCACACTCTCCTGGCTATTCAAGAAGTGGCCATACCCCACCCGCATAAACCCAACAGTTGGTTAGACACTCCTGTACCTGCTTCCTACCTTGTCTGGAATCAGAGCCAGTTTCCTGTGAATCACCTTCTGGTACATTACTACAATATCTGGAAGCAAGTGTTCTGCCCCATCAGAGTAGCTGAATGTACAAGATCAAGCAACTGAACTGTCAGAAGAGTTGGGAATAGAAATACCACATTACCTATTAACCTTTCTACTTGGTATACATCTTAAAGAAAGAAAAGCTGTGACACAAACAGACATATGCACACACCTGTTCATAATTCACAATAGCAAAAAGATGGAAAAGAACCTAAAGCTCACCGGTGGAATATAGGATAAATAAACTTCAGTACACGCGTAAAATTAAATGTCAAAGACTAAAAATGAACCAGAAAACTACATTATAACATGGATATACACTGAGGACATTATGTGGTGTTGAATTACTCCACCACAAAAGTACAAATATTGTATAGATCCACTATTATAAAAAGTCAAGAAAAAATTCCACACAAAAAGGAACATTTTTTTTCTGGTTACCTCTGGTGGTAAGTAAAGTACAAGAGGGAAGTTTCAAGTAGGCAGGTATTAACTTGGGTGAAAGGGGTAATAATATACAACAAGAGGGACAATGGTAAAAGATTATATATGTGTGTGTGTGTGTGTGTATGCACACACACACACACATTGGGAGGTTTGCAAGAGTTAGAGACAACAGAATCAAATATTGTTACGTACACAATTCTTCAATAGTGACTTTCTATGAATAGATGCACAGATTGACTTGCAGACTGAACAGGTGTGGAAGAAATAGTAGGAGTATACCCATGAATATATATAGATTTGACAAAAGAAACTTTCTGTGAAAATATATCTGTGAATGTGGTGGATCATACAGGAATAAAAGTTAATGAGTACGTCTTAGGCATACCGTATTTTGTGATGGCCTGAAGAGTCGATACCATAGTCTCAAGTAACACTAACGTCAATTGGTATAAAATAGTTCACAAAGACCACATTTTGCTTTTTACTTAGGTGAGTAGTGACTGTGATCTTAAAAGCTTATAATTTGCCACATAAGGTGCAGCATTCATCAAAAGGAAATAAAAGTGGTGAAAATACAAAAATATATATTGAAACAATAAATGCAATGGACTAATAGACCATACAGTCTCCATAACATGAAATTCAAAGATTTAGATAACACCCAGCTACCACTATGAATTGCTCTGAAAAGGATCATATTAGAAGGTCCGGAATAGAGAGGGAGAAAATGTGTAACAAAACTCAAAACCATAAATGAGACTAACATTCTTGGTAGCATAGAGATAGAGGGGACCCCAAACTTACAAGACTTTGTCACCATAAGTCATAATATAAAAACTTAAAAACATTAAGCAAAACATGATTAAGAAGACATGGAAGAAAGTAAAGACTAAAATGGACATGAGAAGAGATTTTAAAACTTTGTTTCGAATGTAGTGTGGCTAAAGCAAATGGAAGAAATGATGTGGTTGAAGAACTGATTAGAAACTTTCAAAGGGTAACTCAGGAAACAATGCCAAGCATTATCATGAAATGTGCAAAAAATTGGAGTTAGCATATTTCATGGGCAAAATATTGAATGCACTAGGAGGCATCAAAAGAAAATGTAAGAAAAACAAATAGGGCAGGAAGAATTGATTGACAATCAACCATTTCAATGGTATTGAAGGAAGACATTCAAGCTATAAAGAAGGCTCCAGCAATAAGCAAGGCTTCAGGAAATGATGGCATACCAAATGAAATTTTTCTCAAAAACTCTTAGAGCACTGGAATCCCTCAGTAGTGTATGCCAAGAAATTTGGAAGCTAGCTACGTGGCCAACTTACTGCAAGAGATTTCATATTGGTGTCCTTTTCAAAGAAAGGTGACCCAATTGAATGAGGAATTACAGAAAAATATCATTCTTATCACATGGAAGTTAAATTTTGCTGAAGATAATTCATTAAAGATTCCCTCAATACATTAAGTGGGGTCTGCTAGAAATTTAAGTCAGATTCAGAAGAAAATTTCCAATGAGGGAAATTATTGCTGATGTCAGATGGAGTTTGGCTGAAAACAAAGAATACTAAAAAATGTTTACCTGTGCTTTATTCACAATTCAAGCACATTTGTGTGGATAAGAATGAGCTCTAGCCAACATTGAGAAGAACAAGAATCCCAGAACACTGCCATCGAGTCAGTGCTGTAGGTTTCTGACTCTCTAACTGTTTACTGGACAAGAAAGTCCAACCTTCTTCCCACAGAGCTGCTGGTGGTTTGAAACTGGGGACCATGCTGATTGTAGCCCAACATGTAACCACTATACCACAAAGACTCCTTTCACCTATATATTTAGATCATCTGTATACTAGGCAAATAATACAAGAATCTGGGTGATATGAAGAAGAATGTGACATCAGGATTGGAGGAAGGCTTATGGACTACCTTTGACATGCAGGAATCTTATTTGCTGAAAGAGATGAAGATTTATAGCACTTGCTGATGAGGATCGAGGACTGCAATCTTCAATATGGATTATAACTCAGTGTATAGATTACAACTCAATATAAAGTGTGTTAGGCTGGCTTGATTAGAGAAAGAAATACAGTGATGCTCATTTATGTGCAAGAGAGACCGTTATACAAACAATTGATTATTCATTAAGAAAAACCATGCAAAGCCAGTCCAACTCATGTCCATATGTATAATACTAGTTCACAAATCACTCTTCAGACCCATGAAGTCACATGCAATGATGCAGAATGCAGGAACTTCAGCAGCCAGGGGTGCAAAGTCTTGCGGATCCAATGGTAGTACATGCATCTCCAGGGCTTGCAAAGATCTCTATGTGGTGTCAACAGACAGGTGAAGGCAGAGAGTGGTCTGCCTCCAAGTGGCAGCTCCAAATGAGGTCATCAAGCTGCCACCTGATTGAGAGGCTAAACTCCACCCATATCTTCTTATTGGCACAAAAAACCCTAACTATCACATGAAGAAAACAAAAATCATCAAAACTGGACCAATAGATAACATCACGATAAAGGGGAAATATTGAAATTGTGAAGATTTCATTTTTCTTGTATCCACATTCAATGTCAATGGAAGCAGCAGTCAAGAAATCAAATGACAGGCAAACCTGCTGCACAAGATCTTTTTAAAAGTGTTGGAAAGCAAGGATGTTACGTTGAGGACAAAAGTGTGTATGACCTAAGCCTGGGCATTTTCAAACATCTCAAAGGCATTTTGGACATTAAATACGGCGGGCCTATGAAAAATTGACGCATCTGGATTGTGGTGCTGCAGAAGATTATTGAAAGTGCCGTGCTTTCCATGCAAGAAGCACACCAGCCAGTGCGATCACGAGGTGCCAAAGGGACCGGGTATAAGGCATCATGCAAAAAAAAAAAAAAAAAAGAATATGTGTGTGTGTGTGTGTGTATGTGTATACCATATTGAATGAAGGGGGAAGTGCAGAGTGGAGACCCAAGGCCCAAGTGTCGGCCACTGGAGATCCCCTCATAGAAGGGTTTAGGAGAGGAGATGGGTAAGTCAGGGTGCGAGGTGGTACCGATGAAGAACACAGCTTTCCCCCAGATTCTGGATGCTTCCTCCCCCCAACTACCATGATCCAAATTCTACCTTGCAGGGCTGGATAGGGCAGAGGTTGTACACTGGTACATATGAGGGCTGGAGGAACAGGGAATCCAGGGTGGATGATACCTTCAGGACCAGGGGTGTGAGGGGCGATGCCGGGAGAGTGTAGGGTGAGTGGGTTGGAAATGGGGAACTGATTACAGGGATCCACATGTGACCTCCTCCCTGGGAGAGGGACGGCAGAGAAGGCGGGGAAGGGAGACTCCGGATAGAGCAAGATATGACAAAATAATGATGTATAAATTACAAAGGGCACATGAGGGAGGGGGGAGCGGGGAGGGAGGGGGAAAAAAAGAGGACCTGATGCAAAGGGCTTAAGTGGAGAGCAAATGCTTTGAGAATGATTGGGGCAGGGAATGTATGGATGTGCTTTATACAATTGATGTATGTATATGTATGGATTGTGATAAGAGTTGTATGAGTCCCTAATAAAATGTAAAAAAAGAAAAGGAAAAAAAAAGAAAGAAAGAAAAGAAAATGATTAGGGCAAAGAATGTACAGATGTGCTTTATACAATTGATGTATGTATATGTATGGACTGTGATAAGAGTTGTATGAGCCCCTAATAAAACGTTTAAAACAAACAAGAAAAAAAAAAAGAACGTGCTGTGCTTTGTTAAAAGGACAAGCAAATCTATCTTGGAAGAAGTACAACCAGAATGCTTCTTAAAAGCTTAGAATGGTGAGACTTCATCTCAAGTGCTTTGGACATAGTATTAGGAGCGACCCGTCCCTGGAAAAGAACATTCTTCTTTGTAAACTAGAAGGGAAGGGGAAACAGGAATACTTTTGATCAGATGGGTTGACAACAGTGACTGCAATAAGCTGCTCAGCCATAGCAGCATTTATGAGGATGGGGCAGGAGCAGGCAGTCTGTGCTCTATTGTACATAGGGTTCATACTAATTGTAACCAAACTGATGATACTTAAGCACAAAAACAATGAGAAATATATAAACATGGAGACGGTGAGGCTTCAGTCTTCATCGGTCATCACTTTAGGCTTGATTAGAGTCATTCATTTATTCAGTCATACAGTTCATTGTGAGAAACCAAACATAACTGTCTGTTGATGGGCCTCTAGCATAGACATCACAGATTGACTAAGGATTAGCTTTGTCTCCTGAACAATTGGTTGGACATCTAGACATCGCATCTCTGGAACACAGCTAGATTTTAATCATTCTCTTTTAACAATTCCCTGCCCTAATATTTGATACATACAGCTATATAATATTTGTGCACTCAATAAATGCATTAAACTTCCTTTCTGCTTGGCTGTTCCAAGGCAAGGATCTATTGACCTAATTATTACACTGGGTATAATTTTCTTTATAAAACCGAATATGATAGGCAAGTCATTTTAAAATCATTTAAAATCCCCTTGCTTTCATAACTCTTCACCATTGCTCATGTCAAACATTCAGAAAAATTATAATTTTCTGAAAAATTCATAAAAATTAGAATAACATTTTGAGGATCAGAACTCTTGATCTGTTCTCATTTTATTTTTCTGATATAAAAGTTTTTATCCACTTGAATTCCCTATCATAATAGTTTCTTTTGCTCCACTTCATCCTGGATATTTGTTCTCTATCCATACATAGCTGTGAATTACTAACAAAATTTTAAAATTCTACATTTTACTAGAAAATATTGGATTCATAGAAAGGTCAGTGACTGAACTATAAGGTATTTCTTCCTATTCTAAGTTTCTATAACACCTAGCGTGACATATAGATTGTATTTCTCCATCATGTATATTGCCATTAACTCCCCTCCCCATTTTATTGGGAGCTAATACAGATATCATAACATTCCATAGTTCAATGGCACCAAGCAGTATGTGCAATTGCTACCACAATCAATTTCAAAACCTTCTCTTCTTTCGTTTCTTGATATCAGCTCCCTTTACCCTGCCCTCCACTCTGCCCCTTCAGGATCCCTTCCTCTACTCAGTGTGTCTCTCTGTTCACCAATCCTATGTTTCATACATTGAAAAACATTAAAAATATGACAAAAATGTAAGATGGTTACCCTCAATGACAAAATACATCTGAGATAAACCTCAATATAAAAAAAAATACAAACAAACAAGAAACACAGAAAATATTTACCTTTTTTTAATTCCTTCTTCTAAGCTATGACTTTATACAGGCAGGGACTGATTCATCTTTATACGTAGGGAATGAATATTTTCAAATACAGTCATTAGCCATCAATTTGAGAATTCATGTTTTGAGAAGCAAAAGCTTTCCTGGTGTTCTGGAATTACATCATCATATCTCCATCTCAATCATTTACAGCATCTTCATCCTTTATCTCTATCTTTATTTCTATCACTGCTATTTCCAACTCTATTTTCTCTATCAATATCTTAATTCCTTCTTCTAACTGTCTCTCTATACATTTACACCTATACAAGACCTAGTGAATATTTTCTAAACTCTCTTCCAGTTTATTGACATCTAATTTTTTTTGGATATAACTTTACCTCAGAATTCAGAGGTGGAAGCATGGAATTAGGTATCAAGAGGCCAGCAGTCAAGTCATAACTTCATAATGCCTTAGCTATGTGCCCCTTGTTACTGTTAGATGCAATTGAGTCATTTCTGACTTATGTACAAGCGAATGAAGCACTGCTTTGTCCTGCATGATCCTCTCCATTGTCCCCATGTTTCAGACTACTGTTGCAGTCACCTGTCAGTCTATCCTGTTGAGGGTCTTCTTTTTCTTTGCCCTTCGATCTTAGTAAGAATGCTATCCTTCTCCAGGAACTGATCCCTCTTGACAACATGTCCCAAGTATGGGGGATGAAATCTTGCTATCCTTCCTTCTAAGGAGCATTCTTGCTGTACTTCTTCCAAGGTAGACTTATTTATCCTTTTGGTAGTCATTGGTACTTTCAATATTCTTTTCCAGCACCGTAATTCAAATGCATCCACTTTTCATCAGTCTTCCTTATTCAATGTCCAATTCATATGCATATGAGGTGAGTGAAAATACCATGACTTGGGTCAGATGCAACTTAGTTTTCAAAGTAACCTTCTTGCTTTCCACACTTCGAAAGGCCTTTTGCAACAGTCACTCAATGCAATGTGTCCTTTGACCATGGCTGCTTTCCTGAGCATTTGGTTGTTCATCCAAGCAAGAATAAATCCACCCCAATGTCAAGACATTCTTTGTTTTCATAATGTTACTTACTGGTCCAGTTTTGAGTAGTTTGCTTCTCTCTACCTTGAGTCTTAATCTATGCTAAAGGCTGCAATCTTTTGACCTTCATCAGCAAATCCTTCAGGATCTTCTCACTTTAGCAAGCAAGGTTGTGTCATCTGCATGTAGCAGTTGTTAATAAACCTTCCTTCAATGCTATTGCTGCTTCTGTGTCCCTAGAAACGTTATTTGGCTCATGGGGTAAGAGTGTACTGGTGGGTGTTGGAGGCTATGAAGGAAGCAATGGTGCTAGCAGTTAGATTTTGTCTGACTCCACAGGGAATCTCCTTGGAAGTCACAGTGAAAGAACTCCAGGGATGAAAATGGGTATTTCTTAAATATTTGTTTTTCCCTCCCCAGGTTTCCTCTATTGTGATTTATGCTACACTACCGGTCAATAAAACAACCGGATGTGAAATGGAAGCACATCTTGTTTTGAGAGACTTCTAAGTACTTTGTATTCTGAGAATATGAACACCTAGTTGCAGACAAGTTTGCATCTAGGAATAAGAACATGTTATTTCTCCTCATTTTCTACCCACTGTGAACCCAGGTTGAGAAAGGTAGTGGAGTTCATTTTTAGTTTTGGGATTTCGATGTCCTGCTCCTGTTCAAGCTAAATTTCCCTAGAACAATGAATCCATTTTCTAGTTCTTATCTATGTGCACAACCATGATTCATAAATGTCTTACTCTTAGGATTGATCAGAAATTGAATGTGCTGGACAAAGGAAAATAAAGACTTCACTGGCCTTTCATAAACTGCCGAGTAGTACCTCCTCTTGGAAAGCAACAATCACCTTTAAAATATCCAGAATAACAATAACAATAGCCTCGACTCTGTAGGTAAAATTGAGAAGACACTAGGCATCTGTATACCAAGCACAGGTCTTCCCCACACCTACTAGAGAAAGTCTAAAGAAACAAAATATCCACAGGGAATAGATGGAAATAGAATAAAATATAGATCATAAAGCAAATAGAAAAACAAACCATAAAGCCAAATCCTTACTGCCATTGAGTCAATTCCAACTCATAGTAACACCATGGTTTTCTGAAGCTGCACATCTTTATCGGACCAGAAAATCTTATCTTTCTACTGTGGAGTGGCTGGTTGGTTCAACACTGGTGACTCACTGTTAGCAGCCCAAAGAGTAACTCACTACACAACCAGGCTTCTAGTACTCTGATTATAGGCTTTAATCCTTAAAGGGATATGAGGGATAAAACTTATTAGATTTTGACATTTCACTTGTGGACAAAATCTGTATGTTCTGTCTTGCAAGACAATTAAGAAAAATAAGGAGTGTTTTCTTCTTGGTCTATTCGGGGCCTTTGTGGCATAATAGCCTAAGAGTTGTGTTGTTAATATGAAAGGTGGGTGGTTTGAAGCTACCACTTGCTCCTTGAGAGAAAGGCGAGGCAGTCTTCTTCTGTAAAGATTTATAGTCTCAGATCTGAATTACTGATATGTTTGTAATGGTTCAACTTATTACCTCTGTGATGAATCATGATATAAATGCTGGCTGAAGATGTATGAAATCTATATGTTTTCTAGGTAAGGGAAAAATGTTTACTAATACTTTTTGTTATTTCAACTCTGAAAAAATATTTTGACTGTGATTGACCACATTTTCTGAAGGTCTGACAACTTTTCAGAATAGTGCCAAGTACTTCCTTGGATCTCCTACCAGAATGGCAAGGTCAGTAGAGAAGAATCCAGAGATTATTGTCAGTACACAAGGATTCCAACTGTAATTCTTCTATGACTAGCAGTATAATTGTTGGTGAATTACACACCTTCCAGAAGATTTTTAAAACTATGGTAAGAGACTAGAGAGCATTCAAGTCTTTTTAAAGAAATGTGCATGACTCCAGCACATTTGTGATGTTTCTCTTTGTAATGGCTGCTTGAGGTGACAAAGATGTGTTAAGGGAATGCATAAGGTTTCATAAAAAGACTGTACTAAAAAATCTTGGGGTAAGAACTAGATATAAATTTAACAGGTAGTTAAATAAAAAGAATTTCTTATTTTAATACTTTATTCATAGTGGGAGGGATGTACTGACTAAATGGAAAATATTTAAAGAGACACAATGCAACTTTTTAAAATACTTTTATTGGGGCCTCTTACATCTCTTATCACACTCCATACCTTCATCTATGTGTCAAGCACATTTGTACATGTGTTGCCTTCATCATTTCAAAGCATTTTATTTCTACTTGAGCCCTTGATATCAGCTCATTTTTCACCTCCCTCTCCCACCCTCTCTCATGAACCCTTGATAAGTTATAGATGACTATTTTCATATCTTACATTTTCCTCTGCCACCCTTCACCCACTTTTCTGTTGTTCGTCCCCCAGGGAGGGGGTTATGGGTTGATCCTTGTGACTGATTCCCCTTTTCTCCACCCACCTTCCCCTATCCTCCTGGTATCTCTATTCTCAATGTAGATCCTGAGGTGTGTACCTATCCTGGATTCCCTGTGTTACAGGTTCTTATCTGTACCAGTGTGCATATTCTAATCTAATCCATACAATGCAAATTTTATAAAAGAAAAATTACTTTACTATTGACAATATTTTTAATTTGGGGCACTTTTGTTTTATCCTCATTGATGTCTAAAATAATACCTCTCCAATCAATAATATACCAAATTACTACTAATTAGTAAATTTCACTTTTTCTTTTTTTTATGGAACCTGGAAATTTCAATTACCACACACACATACAAAAACATGAGTTATGCCTCTGTTTGCTACTGGGGAAAATTAAAACTGAGTGATAGACTTAGGAAAGAAAGATCATTGTTTTATCCTAGAAAGTAGAATTATAGAAGAGTTTGCTCATGTTTCCAAAGAATAAAATCCACAATATAGAAAACGAAAGACTTAGATTAACTCTTTGGATTCTGAGACATGTATCCATAGAAGTTTTCTTATGAAGTTTTAATAATCTGAAAAAGACCATATTCCATTAATGGGCTTGAGAAACATCACCACAGGTATTCAACTTGATTAGGTAAAGAGTTTCTGAAGATTTTCCCTCCCTCTTATGTCCATGTTTCTCTGTGTCTCTGGCTATGGTAGCATCAGAATGTATTATAAAAAATTAGAGGCAAGCATGAAAAGTATTAGTTGGAAAACCAATCAGATAATAACTTAGAAATTAAATATGACAATGATTTCCTTTATTTGAGATAAATTATATAGGTGATATTAGAAATCTGGTGAAAGCAATCTTAAATGCTTTTTTAACAAGCAAGTAAATTAATAAAATTACACTCATTATCTCAAAGGTATACAACTTCATTGCTGTTATGTTTTTTATTAGAATTATATTTTTTCTGGTTATGAGTCCATATTAAAAATCTATTACATTTATATAGAATTGCTCCTGACATTCTCCAACATTATTATCCTATAAAAGTCTGGATTTTTTTACTATTATGATTTTGGAGATTCTATGTATAAAGACTAAGGAGAGGCTAGTTTTATTCTCTGACTCTATAGAAGAATTTGATATCTGCTGCCTTGCAAATGATCTAAAACATGATGATGATTTTACTAATTTATTTTTGATTCATTAATTTATTTCTTACTTTTTATTTGATTTTATGTAACTTTAATTCAAATGTTGAAATGAAGTAAACAAAAGGCAATTTCTTCTTTAAGACTTTACACTGGAACACTTTGTACCAAGTTCTATTGACTTATTCCTCATCTGAAATTCTGTGTAATGGATAATTTTTTGACAGAGATTAAAATAAGGGCTGACATAGTTTTCTGCAGAATATACAGGAGTTGTAGAGAATTATTTTTATAAATATACTTCTTAGAGAGGAAAATAAATAGGTTTTATGAGTGTCTGAGAGAACCCAGATTAAAATATAAAAGTAAACATGCCATCCAACTGAGTAATAGTTCCCAAGTCCCATTATGACTTGAAAATTCATCCACTAGGCTTGGCATTTTATGAACTGTTATCCTGGTGCTGAAAGATATGCTTTAGAGATAGTGCCATGGGTTTAAACTCAGTCTTATGAAAGCTGATGGTTGAAGTAGTCCAAACAGAAACTGCTAACATACCTTTAAACTCAATGTACCCACAGTACATACAAAGACTGCAATGCTGACCTGAATGCAGTATGTTTTAGCACATAGTTTTCCTTAGCTTTAAAACACAACTTTCTGATAGACTCTTTGATACCTCATTAATGTCTTACTGATCCATTTTTAGGAATAAGAAGTTACTTTCTTATTAATGAATAAGTATACTTTCTGTTTTTGACATTTTGAGTATACTTATTCCTTCTATTCATCTCCTTAGTGCTAAAATGGGAATTTCTATGACAATTATTACAAACTATTTGTGAATATGTAAAGCACAATATTAAGTGGGGTATTGAACATAAAAACAAACATAGCTTTAAATGACCTGATATGTGCTGAGAAAATACAGCTCTGGTGACCATATGCGTTAGGCATTGGACTTCTAAACTCAAGCTTATTGGATAAAACCACTAGCCACTCTTCTGGAAGGAGATGAGGGTATCTAGTACCATGAAGATTTAGTCTGTGGAACCCTGTATAAAATATAAACAAATCTTATTCCCCCACAAAGTAAATTTAAACTAAATAAAATTGCCCAAAGCAACCATTTCAGGGTTTTGTAAACTTTCCATAGACAAGCAATATATTGGGAAACATTTCATGAAAAACTACTATAGCAAACTAAGAAAAATGAAAATCTCTAATGTTTTCATCTTGAATGAGTCCCATTGCCCCCAATCTAGTTTTGTTTGTTTTTCTCTATAGGGATAAAAGACAGATCCTTAAAATGATTACTAATCTTATTGCCAGAGGAAACAAACAAAAGTTCACTTCCATCTAGCCAAAGCCAACCGAGAGCTCCCCTATAGGGTGTGGTGGAAACTGCTCCTGCTAATTTCGGAGGCTCTGGTTTTGATGGCAGTAGGAAGCCCAGTCTCTGTCCCACAGAGCTAGCTGATGGTTCTGAACTCTAACGCATAACCACTCCGCCACCAGGGTTCTTTCATTGTCAGAGAGGGTAGACTTAAAGCAGAGAGTGAAACTCTAGGCCCAATGATATTACCAATAAAATCAGAAGCCTTGAAAAGATAGCTCTTATGACTGAAGAGCAGTCAAGTTGTGAGATGATAGCAATTGTATCCTATATGAAGAAAGCCAAAGGTCATTAAAAATTATGGAAGAAAAACCAGTTTATTATCAAGGAGAGTATGAGAATTTCTCTGAAAGTGAATGGAAAAATGCTGATGTAAAATAATTGAACAGATGGGATGTGTGTGACGGGAGGGATGCTGAAGAAGATGAAAGAAAAACCATTGTTTGGAGGAGCTGCCTGCACGGTATAGTGAAGCTGTCTGCACCAAACTGCCCAAGAGGTCTGCTATGCACGCAGGCCTCCAGAGGCTAGAGGTAAGAGGTGTGGCTGGGTAGGTTTGGCCATGGGAAGGGAATTATCTGTCTGTGCTGGTGAAGGTGGGGGGGGGGGGAGGTGAACTGAAGCAGTTCAAGCCATTGACAGACTGTGAAGGGGAGTCAGTAACAGTTAGCAGATGTTACTGATCTCCAACTTTAAGAAACTTTGGCATACTTAACTTTAGGAGTCTTTTTTCTGCCTTCCAATGAGTGCAAGACTTCTCCCTTGGTGGGATTTACCTGATAGTTGTTGAGGGTTTCTTCCTGTGCTTGTACCCAGTGGCTGTATCAAATGAATATCCCGCCCTTCTTTTGTTTTACTGTTATAACTGAGAATTTCCGGCTAGGACAACTTCTGTATCACTACTGCAGAATTTTCTGAAGCAACGGGCCCTAAGATCTTGAGGAAACCTAAGCTACAGAGTAGGAGTAGCTCAAAGAGGGAGCTATCTCTTAAACAAACCTCACCTTATTTACATTCCACTCCCTGAACTTTAGGCCAAAGACTATGAACAAGCCTATACCCGTAAAAAAAAATTATAGCTTCTATCAAAAAACAAAACAAAAAATCACAGCTGAGCGTCTCTTCACTTAAAAGAGTTTGCTTCCTTGGGCCTCTACTCAAACACTCCCTCAATGCATGAATACCTTCTTTTATTAAATTGGAACTCTATGATGCTCACTCTCCCGACACAATGGCTGGAGCCAAAGTGTGTGAACAAGTAAATGTGGTGAAGAAAGCTGATGGTGCCCGGCTATCAAAAGAGATAGTGACTGGGGTCTTAAAGGCTTGAAGATAAACAAGCGGCCATCTAGCTCAGCAGCAACAAAGTCCACATGGAAGAACACACCAGCCTGAGTGAGCGAGTGGTCCCAAAGGGATCAGTTACCAGGCATCAAAGAACAAAAAATCATATCATTGACTGCACACCTCCATGATAGGATCGCTGAAGACAAATGGGTGCATAAGCAAATGTGGTGAAGAAAGCTGATGGTGCCCAGCTATCAAAAGAGATAGTGTCTGGGGTCTTAAAGGCTTGAAGGTGAACAAGCGGCCATCTAGCTCAGAAGCAAATAAGCCCACATGGAAGAAGCACACCGGCCAGTGCGATCACGAGGTGCCCAAGGGACCAGGTATAAGGCATCATGCAAAAAAAAAAAAAAAGATATAAGTGTGTGTATGTATGTGTATATATGTGTATATGTATATATGTATGTATATATATGTATATATATATATCATATTAAATGAAGGGGGAAGTGCAGAGTGGAGACCCAAGGCCCAAGTGTCGACCAATGGAGATCCCCTCATAGAGGGGTTTAGGAGAGGAGATGGGTTAATTAGGGTGTGAGGTAGTATCGATGAAGAACACAGCTTTCCCCCGGATCCTGGATGCTTCCTCCCCCCAACTACCATGATCCGAATTCTACCTTGCAGGGCTGGATAGGACAGAGGCTGTACACTGGTGCATATGAGGGTTGGAGGTACAGGGAATCCAGGGTGGATGATACCTTCAGGACCAAGGGTGTGAGGGACGATGCTGGGAGAGTGGAGGGTGAGTGGGTTGGAAAGGGGGAACTGATTACAAGGATCCACATGTGACCTCTTCCCTGGGAGAGGGACAGCAGAGAAGGGGGGAAGGGAGACTCCGGATAGGGCAAGATATGACAAAACAACGATGTATAAATTACCAAGGGCATATGAGGGAGGGGGGAAGGGGGAGGGAGGAGGGGAAAAAAAAGAGGACCTGATGCAAGGGGCTTAAGTGGAGAGCAAATGCCTTGAGAATGATTGGGGCAGGGAATGTATGGATGTGCTTTATACAATTGATGTATGTATATGTATGGATTGTGGTAAGAGTTGTATGAGTCCCTAATAAAATGTAAAAGAAGAAAAGAGAAAAAAATGATTAGGGCAAAGACTGTACAGATGTGCTTCATACAATTGATGTATGTATATATATGAACTGTGAAAAGAATTGTATGAGCCCCAATAAATTGTTAAAATTAAAAAAATTTAAAAAAAGAAAAGAAAAAAAAAGAAATAACAAAAAAAAGAGTTTGCTTCCTTTAATGTAGAGCATATTAGTAGAAATTTTTATTCATGTAGTCACATGTTTTAACACATTGCTTTAAATTCTATGCCATTGGCTAAATTAATGACACTATCATTAGAATTACCTTATGTCTCATTGGAGGATTTACAATGTTCTCTATCTTAAAAGTAAAAGATATGTTTAAAATGAGCCAGAGACATATATGAGCTATAGCTATATGAATGGGTTTTGAGATTACATTTAGTTTTAGATGCAATCTAAAAACAATTAATTCTTTTGACATGGTCCTGCTTGCTTCTCACCATCATGAAGAGCTCAGTGAAGATATGGTTACTATTACAAAGTTTAGTGAAGATACCAGAAGGAACCTGGCAACAATATAACCAAGAATATTGTTCTGGGTTGTAAAGGCGTGTCTTCAAACAAGTGAGATGTCCACTAAGTCCACATGGAAGAGGTGCACTGCTTTGTGTGTTCCAAGGATTGTACACAATTAAACAAAAATTAGAAGGCAATGATAGTAGCAGAGCTTACATTAGGGAAGGCTAGGGATGATATCACCTTATATGAGGCTCAGACTATAGAACAATATCATTAACATCACATGCAAGTAAAATCTTACTGTACACCATCCAATAATGCTTGCAGTAGTATATAGACAGGAAGATATCAGACATTTAGGTCAGATTCAGAAGAGGACATGAAAAAAGGGATAAGACTGCTGATGTCAGATCAATCATGGCTCAAGCAGAGAATACCTGAAAGATATTTACTTGTGTTTTATTATGTCGACATTTGACTGTATTATAGGAAACTCTGGATAACCTTGAGAAGAATGGGAATTCCAGAACATTTAATTGTGCTCTGTGTAACTTGTACATGGTCAAGAGGCAGTTGTGAAAATGGAACAAGACAACACTGAATGGTTTAAAATCCAGATAGGTGTGCATCAGGTTGCATCCTCTCACCATACTAAATCTGTGTGCTTAGCAAATCATCAGAGAAGCAGCTTTTATGCATAAAATATGACATCAGGATTGGAGGGAGTTTACCAGCAATCTGAGATATGCATTGAAGTACTTGATGAGGATCATGGGTTGCAGTCTTCAGAACATAATTCCATGTAAAGAAGACCAAAATCTTCACACCTGGACAAGTAGGTAACATCATGATAAATGGAGAAGAAAAGGTTGAAGTTGTCAAAGATTTGTCTTACTTGGGTCCACACACAAGGCTCAAGGAAGCAGCAGTCAAGAGAACAAATGAAGTATTGCATTAGTTAAATCTGCTGCACAAGACCTCTTTAGAGTAATGAAGAGGAAGGATGTTACCTCTTGGACTACATTTTACCTGTCTTGCGGTTTTGTATTTTTCAATTGCTCATCTATATGTGAAAGTTGAGCATTTGTAGCTGGGTATGTGAGGCAACATGTATAAGGAAATTTTGGGGTCAATGAACAACTTCTAAAACTACATTTGGTGATAGTTGCAGAACTCTGTAATTTATTAAAATTTGGCAAACTTAAAAAAATTAGTGCATATAACTGATTGTGATTATACAGCTATTTTTAAAGGTGACTTAAACATGGGTGAGGAATTTGCTAAAATCGATTGTGGTAATGATTGTACAATTCTTTTTGATATACTTGAATGATTGAATTGTGTGGTATGTGGATTTGGTTCCAATAAAAACATTAAAAAAGCACAGTTCCCTTCCTCATACTTTCATACATTGTATATTGGAATGCCCTATAGGCCATATCACACATCTCTGTAGTCTAATTATCCTTTAAAACACATTTTAATTGTCACCAGATTTGTGAATCCTTCCCTGAACATTTGAAAAGGCCCTAATACATTCATGCTTTAGTACCATGCTCATACACCTTGGACCACCGTGTTAGACTATGAGAAAAATCCTTGTTACAGCTATGGAGTGAGTTCTGTTCCCCAAATGCCTTATAGTCCTATTTAGGAATGAATTGATTTGTTTTGTTTGGTAGGTTGAGACATAATTAGTGTAGCTTATTTTAAAAATCAATCCCTTTTGATATATGAAAGAGATTAAACAGAGATGGAGAGGCAGAGAGTACATGCCACAGACATAAAGATCTCCCCAGGAACCTAGGGAACAGGACTTTCTCCGCGGCCAATTTCTTGAATTCAGACATCGAGCCTCCTAAACGGAACCAAAAATGCTGTTAGTTAAAGTCATCCACTGGTAGTATTTCTGTTAAAGCAGCACATGATAACTAAGACAGTTACTTTATTCATCATTTAATTCTCTTCAGTCTCTGAAATATAGTTTGTATTTAAAGATATGCGGAATAAACAGGTCACGATACCTATAAAAATCCAGATCAAATTAAGTAGGGAACTGAATATCCATGGGTCAGTTATTGAAATGGGAAGTTTTAAGCACATATAGACACATTATATTATAATAAAATTCTTTGAAGTAGAGGTTTGATCTAGGTTTTCGAGGTAGGAAATTTAAGACGCAGCAAGGTAAATAATATAGCTGCTGACAAACTATTATTCTGGCTTGATAAGAGCACAATCCAATGTCAGAGAACAGCATTTTTGAGTCTGCATCTTTATTCACCATATATTAATTGTATTAATAGACACATAATTTAATCTCCGAGCCTGTGTTTTCTATTTGCAGAATTCGGTTCTTCTAGTTCTTCGGAATCCATGATGGCAACATATATTTAAGATTTCCGACGCAATGCGCTCATGCAGGAATCTTACTGTAGGCACGTGGGTGCATGGCCCCGTCCGGAATGCCCGAGGCTATAAATCCCACAGGAGCAGACTGCCTACCTTTCTCCCAGGGGCTCCCACCGGTGAGTGAGAGCTTCCAGGCCTCCCATCTGCAGCCAGCCCCAAGCAGCCTCCATGCTGACTCATAAGGGTGTTCAACGGCACATCGCTGTTTTATTCTCACTGCTCCCATCATATCCAAGCTGTTGTGGGTCAGTTGGTAGCTCCAGTAGGCCCTAGCCTACTGGGTAGCTCTCTCTCTACTGTGGGTTTGAGACAGATACAGAAAAAAAGAAAAGCAAGACACTCCTTACCTTCAGTTATCTTCTAGATGTACTACTTTCGTAGCTACAGAGAGCCTCCTCTTTACCACCAAGGAGAGGGAAACAGCTCACTACACACCTGCCGTGAGAAGCAAATCGCGGAGGACAAGATGACAGAAAAGCAATAAAGCGCTCACAGGCCTCCCATGCTTCCCACATACTTTGCAGAGCATATGAGACAAGATTTCACGCAACACGAAAATGGAGATTTTCCAAATGATGCTATCAAAGGAGAGGAACTGAAACAGAACATCCTTAGCAGGGAGGAAAATGTGTCTTTTCTTTGGCTGTTGCAAAGATGAATTGTGATCCGTGACTTCTGATGAGACATAGTTGGTGCGAGTGTAAAGCTGTGGAGATGAAAGATATCTTTAATTATATGATAATCAGAGACTAACTAATTAGGTACCACTTGATAACTAATCAGTGGCAACATTCATAAAACTGTTTCTCATTTCCTCTCCACATCAGTTGCACAGATGGAGCCTGGTGCTGCAAGCACAAAACTTGTGGGCGAAAGCAGGAAGTGTGACGATGGCTGAAGGATCAAATATCTGGGGCAGAAGCAGACCGTAGGGAGCCAAGAAGACTGAGATGTGAGAAACACAAGTGATTTACTATCGAATTTAATCTAGTTGAAAAAAATCTAGGAGCACACATTAAGAACATCAAAATGTTACCAGCTAACACCTGAAATTCCTTTGTGCCATCTGTCTGTAGCATTAAACAAAGCCCAAGAGACTCTGGGTGAAAGAAGAGGGAAATTTTAATGATGAATTAACCTAAATAACTTGATAAATGTTACCTTTGTGGCTAGTCATTAGGCAGGAAGTACCTAAAACCACTTAGAAGCCTGAGTAGTGAGTCACATGTGCAAAAGCTGTGCTCTCTCTGGGCACCGCTACCTGGCATTTCTGCTACATAACGCCCTTTCCCTTGAAAAGTTCAATGAAAAACTACTTTTCTTACTCATGAACTCAGCTCCACTCCTCTCCCATCCTTGTACTAGATGCAACTGGGATAATTCAAGCTTGTGAAACACCAAAATCTTGTCATGAATTTATGAACTTAACTGTCTGGAATTTTACTTTTACAACCCTAAAATTCTATCCTATTACACTATGTCAGGCACTGTGTTGGGTATTGGATATAAAAATATTCTGCTAAAAATAAAATGTCATTAATTAATTAGAAGTGCTAGAATTTTAGGAATCAATGAGGAAAACCAAACTCTGTTAAATATATTTTAAAATTGATAGTAATTTTAAGATGTTCCCAGATTCAGAATTGTTATTTACAAGCAATGTTCTTTATGTAAGTTGATATTAACTTTGTTTTTTCATATGACCATTGTTTAAAATAAAAACAATTTTCTAAAGATAAAGATTTCTAACATGGTGCATTTAATCATTTTATTTATCATAGGCTTCTCAAGTTTGGTCAACTGAATTCTTCATTTGGTAATTTGAAGATTTATATGATAGCTCTTGTTGAACTTGTCTCACTATATTTTTCCACAGACAAAACTAGCCTTTGTGTTACCAAGGTCAACTCCATGCAACCATTGGAGGTAGATCATTTTTGTCCTGTTCCTTGTTTCATTAAAAGATGATTTTAAGTAAGAATAATTTACTTGAAAATGTACTTTGTAATAGAAGTTTATGAGTATGGGAAATATATTTTAATCCTGTGATATTTCACAAAATATCCATTTCTGAGTGATCATTTATTAAAAAATCAATACATACCTGTACAATTTTAAGGTTTTTCAGTGTGCTAAATATGAGTACAGGGGAAAAAAGAAATCTCTCTCTTAAATTTGAATTGTCATATTATTGGCACTTAGTTATATAAGAAGCCTTTGAATGCTTTTCATATAAAATGGAGTAAAGCTTTCTTAGTAAATAATAAAGCAAACCAAGTCATTGAGAAGGGACCTACTAGGGATAGTGTAAAATATAAAAAGGTAGCGAGAGAGCTCTGGTAGCATAGTGGTGTTATGCATGGGACCACAAGGTAAGTGGCTCAAAACCACCAGCTGCTCCACAGGAGAAAGGCGGGATTTATTATTCTGTGACCCCGCAGTAAGCAATTCCACCTTGTCCTGACAGGGCCACTCTGAGTCAGCAGCGACTGGATGGTCGTGAGGATAGAATAGAAAATACTTCTCAGTCTTGTTGATAAAAAATTTTATTCACATGAGAGTTAAGGAAACACATTTTATTTATTTGGGTCTCAATCTTGCCATTTATAAAACAGAATTTGAACTAAATAAAATTTTATATTGTGTTTTCCATCTATTTAGCTTTTACTTATGGAAATGTCACAAACAGAGCAAAATACTTCCCTGCTCTGTGCTATCTTCATCATCTTTGATAATCATGATGAAGTAATTTGACTAGTAATAGTAAATGGAATGCCTACAGTTTTCATCTTTCAGCACTATATAATATAATATTCTGTTGTGACCAGAAAAAATCTTATTGGCTAATTTTCAGAAGTAGATTGTCAGGCCTTCCAAGTCCGTAAGCTTCCCTGAAATCCTCGTGCCATTTGAACATACAGTAGCAACACTCAAGCCATCATAGTAGGATAGATGGATAGTTACACTAATAATCTTGAAATCAGTTGTCATTGATTCACTTCTGACACATTATAAACCAATGAGAGTCACAGTGAACTTGCTCCACAGTTTTCAGTGATTATGTTTTGAAGTAGATCACCAAACCTCTATTTTGAAATGCCTCTGAAAAGATACAAACTCAATCTTTTGCTTAGCAGTCAAATTTATTAACAATTTTCATAATGAAAATAACTTTTAGAGTTCCTTAATATTTTGATAATTTCACAATTTCAAGTATAAACCATATATATATGTGTGTACATTGTTTTTTAAATTTTTATTGGGAGCTCTTACAGCTTTTATCACAATCCATATATATATCCATTTTGTCAAACACATCTATGCATATGTTGTTATCATTTTTTCAGAACATTTTCTTTCTACTTGAGCCCCTGGCATCAGCTCCTCATTTCCCCCTTCTCCCTCCCCACCCTTCCTCCATGCTGTCCCCTTGATAATTTATAAATTTATTTCATATTTTATACCAACCACTGTCTCATTTCACCCACTTTCTGCTATTTGTCTCACAGGGATGAGGGCCATACATCAATCATTGTAATCAGTTTCTCCTTACTGCCCTACCCCCACATTTACCCTCCTAGTATCACTGCTCTCCAGATTGGTCCTGAGGGGTTTATCGGTTCTGTCTTCCCTGTGTTGCAAGTTCTTATCTGTACCAGTATACATGTTCTGGTTTAGCCAGATTTGTAAAATAGAATTAGGGCCATGGTAGTGGGGGTGGGGGTGGGTGGGGGTGCATTAAAGAATTAGAGGAAGGCTGTGTGTTTTTTCAGTGCTATTCTGCACCCTGACTGGCTCTTCTATCCTTGTGGCCATTCTGACAGAGGGTGTCCAACTGACTACTGATGGGCTTTTCTCCACTCTGCCCTCCCCCTCATTCCCATTGATATGCTTTTTGTTTGCTTGTCTTGTTTGGGGTCTTTGATGCCCGATACCTGATAACATCGGCATATCATGATCACACAGGCTGGTGTGTTACTTCCATGTAGGTTTTGTTGCTTCTCAACTAGTGCCGCTTGTCTATCTTCAAGCCTTTAAAACCCAGGATGTTATATCTTTTGATAGCCAGGCATCATCTAAAACAGATGGAAATTGAGCTACCATATGACCCAGAAGTCCCCCGAATGGGCATATACCCAGAAGAGGCAAGAAACAGACCATGGCCAGACATCTGTGCTCCAGTGTTCACTGTGGCACAGTTCACAATTACAAGGAGTTGGAAACAATCCAAATTTCCATCAATAGATTAATGGATTAAAAACTGTGGTACATACATGCAATGGAGTACTATGCATGCCTAAAAAGCAGTGATGAACATATGAAACACACTGCCTTATGTGAAGAACTGGAGGAACTATGCTAAGTGAAGTAAGCCATGCACAAAAGGACTAGTACAACATGAGTCCACTGAGGTAAGCAAAAAAAATGCAAAAAGGGACATATGGCAAAAGCCTATATTATATTTTTAAAATGTGACAAAAACATAATTTCTCTATTGCTTAATATAACTCTTAATATTTTGGGTAAATCAATAATCAACTAAATAATTATTAACTGATTCAACATATCAGAAGCAGGATCTCTTATTTGCTAGATGTTATGAAATTGGGAACTTTGGTTGAAAGCAGTATAAGATACAAAGATGCGAAGGATTTTGCTGGAGTGGGTGTCCTTTCAGCTAGTTCAGATGTTCACATCACACATGCTCATCTGGCCTCCAAGGACGGGGAGATTTGGAATCTCGGACCATGCTTGCCTAAGAACTCGTATCCTTCCCCAATTTGGTCCTGAAAACGTTCCTGAAGTTTTTTATTTTGTTATTTTATCTTGTATTCCTACATGTGTGCTCATCACTAGATGACCAAAAAAGAAGTGTTTTAAGCTGCTAGTAGATCCCTACTAGCCATAGGTAAGGATCTCTAACAGGTTAACTATCAGGTAGGGATCGTTGTAATTGTGATTATACTGGATCAAAGTTGGTCCTTGGTCAGTTGACCTCCCTCTTGACCCAACCTGAAACTCTTTTAGGAGAAGTAGTTCTTGCTAGTTCCATGACAAAAATGCTTTCCAGGCATGTTGCAGGTGGTCTTTCCTTTCTTACTCACTATTTGTATTTTTATCGTAGTATTATTATTTTATCCTTACCACTTTATTTTCTTTCGTTTTTTTTCTTGTTTCTGTTTGGTTTTCCAGTTTGTGAGGCACAGAAGTAGATGCATATAGATGAGAACTGATGCAAGGGTTTATAGGGGAGGTAAGGGTGGAGGGTGGGAGATGGGGAGGGTGAGGGGCCAGGGGGGGCAAACAATGTATGTGGGACAAGGAGGGAGCCCTAGAACTGATTACACTAGGTGATCACACAACTCATTTTAAAAGTTATTTAACCATGGGAGGGGGAGTGTTCTAAAATTGATTGTGGTAATGATTTACAACTTTTCTTGATATAATTGAACTATTGAATTATGTGATAGGGGAATTAATTGCCAATAAAACTTTTTAGAAAACTGTTTCTCTATTTTGAATCTCAACATTGTCTCTTGAATGTGCTTTTGTTATGGTTCTCTGCACCTAGCTACTCCACACATTTCTCATGTAACTCATCCAATCAGACCCTGAGTCCCAAAGGCACAAGCATCTGCCCATTTAGTTTCCCTCTAGACCAGTGGTTCTCAACCTGTGGGTCGTGACCCCTTGGAAGGGCGGATCATAGGATCCTTTCTTATGGGTTGCTCTATTCATAACAGTAGCAAAATTACAGTTATGCAATAGCAATAAAAATAATTTTATGGCTTGGGGGAGGTCACCACAACATGAGGAACTCTATTAAAGAGTCATGGCATTAGGAAATTTGAGAATCACTGATCTAGACCTTTGATTCCATTGATGTGTTATGAGCAACCAAAGACACTTGTGAGATAAGGTGGGAAGCAAAGGAATAGGAGTCCTGACATAGGAGATGAAATTTTCTTTGGAGTCAGTGCCATAGCATGTGACAGGTATAGAATTTGAGAGCAATTTCTTCAAGTATATTTATGATCATATTCCATTTGTTCAGTGAATAGGATTACTTTTCATTTTTAACATTGACATTTTGATTTTTGCTACTTTGTTTGCAATTGAAAGCCAAATAGGAAAATTTTGATAATTCAATCATATCCTACAATTTTAATGTGTGCGCATTGAAAAACCAGTGCATGTATATGTTAAAGAAATTTATTGTTGCACCATTGAGTACTTTTTAAAAAAATTAGGGTCTAGGAAAAAATATTTGAACTAAGAACAAGGAATCATTATTCTGTTCTACTATTCAGTTTCTGTAAAATTTTGAATCACTTCATGAATCTTTATTGTATTCCATTCTACTTCAAACTTTTATTTTTAATTAAAAACTTTACTAGGCTTATTTTCTAGCAAAACTCCTAAAATAAATATCACAGCTTGTGGCTTTAAAGAACAAAGTTTTATATTTTCAAATTTTAGGAGGATAGAATTCCACATTCAGGGCACTGGCTTTGGAGGAATGCTTTCTTCGTGTGGGCCACTATGAGGGAAAGTCCTGTCTCTTTAAGCCTCTGAAGCCCCAGAGTTCCTTATTTCCTTGATATCTTCAGGTGCCAGCTATAATCTCTACCCCAAATCCGGTCCCTGCTTGTGCTTAATCTGCTTTATATAATTTACAAGTGACTAGGTTTAGGACTCATTGACACATATCATTAATAGAACAAAATACAAAACCCCTCTATTTTCAAATAGGATTTTATTTAAATGAATTGTACAGCAGTTCAGTGCATAACATCGACCAAAATAACTCTGAAGTTCAAATCTACATGGTAAAACAACTTTAAAACTGTCGCTATGTTACCACTGTGCTGATTATAGTTACTAAGATGAAAAGTTTGATTAAATATTTAAAAAAATGACTAGGAGTAGCAAATTCTGCAGCCAAGAAAATCATCTTTAAAGTAAATCATGCTCAAAAGTAAATGATATTTTCTGTGTAAAAGTAGTACATTCCAGTGGTCTGGATATATTTTTAATATGAAGAGATACAAATTGAGTATTTTGATATAAGTTGGAAGTTTAAAAGAAATTAACCTTCATATGTCAGCAGGGGATACAGTTTCTTTGGTTGGGTCCATTTCCCTTCTCAGAGTGTTACATAGGGTGCCTATTGGGAAGAGCTTGGGAAGAGCTTCCTAACAGAACTGCTACTTTGACCTCCTTCCTTCTCATTGGATGGATCCTAGGTCCATATTTTCACTATGTGTGTTTGGTTGTGCTTGTTTTATTTATTTTACCACCATAGAAAGTGGCTTAATCTCATCATCTGATTGTTAAACTCTCTCTCTTTTCTGGCATTTTTAGACCTTGAAATACACCACATCTTCTCATTTATTGAAGGTGAACCAAAGCTGTTTCAGCCTTTAAAACATGTTTAACCCCATTTCACACACTTACTTCTCTTATACATCATGAATTTTTTCACTTACTTGCTATCTCCTTTTACAAACCATAACACCTCTTTCCTTAAGGCATATAATTGATTTCTTAAAAAAGGATATATTGCTTATAGTCCACCTCCTCTTTGAATCCCTAATATAATATTCATGAGGCCACTGACTCAGTATTGTTTCCTTGGTGATTGTATGGTTCACTGATGAATCCCAAGAATTGGAAACAATGTCTGGCACCTAGTAAACTCTCAATAATTGTGTGTGGAATACATGAATTAATGAGTGAATGAGCTAGGAATTAGGGTAGCACATCCCACTGGAAAGACAGAATCACAGTTGCTGTTTTCAAATACACACCAGGGCTTAATTACTATCCCTCTAATAGGTCTGCACTGACCCAGATTGGAAAGCCTAGGTTGATTAAACACTTGGGGGAAATAGATCTATGAGAAGATCTATTCTTGTCCTTCTCCGATATTCTACACTCAGCTTCCATTTGGAAATTCAATTTGATGAGAGGGAGCAAAATCATTGGTGGGTGTCTTGGGACCTGGAGATGTGACCCATATTTACACTGAACAGAATTTTTAATCTACAATTTTCAAGAGCTGTGGAGATCCTGCTGGGCTACAAGCACCTAAGAGGCAAAAACACGCCCTGGTATAAAGATATTTATGATGTGATGCGGTCCAGCACCTAGCATCATACCACATTTCTTCTCAGGCATACAGAAGCCCATAAACCTGGACCACATAGAGAACACTAAACACCAAAGGTCCTTTGTCATAACATTTTCAGATGCTTTTTCCCAGAAAGGCAGCCCCAGCAGCAAACCTTAAACCTGTCATAGCTTTGAAATCAGACATTGGCTTTCAGGACGGAGCTGACAAAATTGAGAAGGTGATTGTGTAATCATCAGATACCTGTGCTTAACCATGGCACCAATGACTTTGTGAGAATTTGGAGGATAGGTTCTATGGGTAATTAGCAGTCAGACACCAGCTCATTAACTCTTATAGCTACATATTCTGAAGGCTGGGATGGCATTCCTTTATATTCATGTATTCTTTCTCCCGCTGTTCTGAGAATACCCAAGCTGCAAGCTCCCGCAGAGGGCTCCTTATATTAAAGCATTGTTTTTGTTACCATTCTCTGCAGTTGATAGTATGATTTAAGGTTTATGAAGCCGTTGTCACTTTTGCTTAAATGGAGTTGGGTCCAGAAAAAAGGATCCCAGAAACATATTCAGTCTGACATGAGAACACTGCTAGCTGGTATAGGTGTGCTGGTCAGTGTGACAACAACAACAACAACAAAATAAACCTGGATTGTTAATTCAGGAGATGGATGAATACACAGACCTTTGTCCTCTGGGCCCATAATATTCCATGCAACATGCAAACCAAAAAGACAGTACAGATAGCAAGAAACTAGGCCTTTAGAAGAAGCTGAAATCTGCATGCAGGAACCAGGCTTCACTCGGTTGATTAATTTCACAGTTTTACACCACATACCAGGTCTGGGACTAGGTGCTGGGGACCCAAATAGACTTGGTCCATCTCTCAAGAAATTTCAATTCCCGGTTGAGTCTCTGTCCTTTGTGTGTTCCCCTTCCTACCAAGCAATTTGCTTCAGTTTTCTGTGAATTTCCATATTGGGTAATAAGGACTTACCTTGCGAAACCAAGGAGCAAAATTATCTGTTGCACCATGTGCCTTCTGGAAGATAGAGGACTATAGTACTTAAGGTTGCAAATATTGGCATCACAAATATCCTAGTTCTAATACGGACTAGGAAGAAATACCTGGTAATTGAATTATTAAAAATTAATCAATGAAAGCTCTATGGATCACAGTGATCTGATCTGTAACCAATCACAAGAATAGCACAGAACAAACCCCTTGTCTTGCCTACACCATTGTTTCCTCACCTATAAAATGAAAATAACAGTGATGGCTTTCTTATGTGGTTCTTGCAATGTTAAATATAATATTCAAACAAATCATTTGTCACTGAACACAGCATCCAATAAGCAACCAGGAAGAAATGGGAGAAAAGAGAGGGACTGAATACATTAAAAAAAATCTGAAAATTTCCCAAATTTGGTAAAAGTCATAAACCTTACAGATTCAAATAGCTGAGAAAATGCCAAATTGAATATATTTTTTAAATTTTATATCAAGGTATATCATAGTCAAACTAGTCATTCCATATGAATGCAATTAAGTGCTCTGGAATGCCTATTCTTCACAATGTTATCCAAAATTCGTTACAAACGCCTTTGCATAAACCATAAAACATGGATAAACATCTGAATCCCAATTTAGTGATGTTGAACATGAGCATATAGCATATACTATAGATAGTATATTTGTATTAAAAAGTTGCAAATGTTTTAGCACCACATTGGTAATGTGAAATTTACATTAAAATAAACGTATCACTTGGCATTGACAAGCTAGGTCATACAAGTAACTAGAGATATGGTCCAGGATCCAACAATAGCAACCACAGTAGGATATAAAAAATAATGACTTTAATAAAAGAAAAGCAAAATAATAAAGCTACTGCATTGATCCTATTTCAACTCAGAGTGACCGTGTGTAAAACTGTAAAGATTTACAGGAACGGACAGCCTCCTTGCCAGATAGCTGAAGGGTTGGATTACTCAACTTTTGTTAGAAACCCAATGCTAAACCATGTAAAAGGATGGCTGAATAAACATGCTGTTGTTTTAGGTCCCTTGATTCTGACTCATAGTGACCCTGTATACAACAGAACAAAACAATGCACATTCCTGAATCATCTTCATGATTGTTTTTGTGTTTCAGCTCATTCTTGCAACTACTGTGTCCAACATCTTGTCGATAGTCTTTCTCTTCTTCTTTGTTCCCCTGCCAAGTGTGATGCATTTTTATAGGTACTAGGCTATCATGACAATATGTACAAGGTGCATGAGACAAAGTCTCGTGACCTTTTCTTCAAAGAAAAATTCTGACTGTCCTTTAAGACAGATTTGTTTGCTCTTTTGGCAGTCCATGGTACTTTCAATATTTTTTCAGGTGCACCCAGATTGAAATGTACTGGTCCTTCCTCAATCTTCCTTTCATATGCATATGCAGCAATTGAAAAAGCCATGGCTTGGATCCCGTGTACCTTAGACCTCAAAGTAATATCCTTATTTTTTCAACATTTTAAAGAGATCTGGGCAACAGATTTACCCAATGGAATGCATCATTTGATTTCTTATTCCTTGCATTCTATGAGCATGGATTGTGGCTCCAAGGGTGACAAAATTCTTAACAACTTCAATCACCAAATGATCAATTCGCCATTTATCACGATATTACCTATTAGTCCAATTGTGAGGATTTTTGTTTTCTTTACATTGAGTTGTAATACATATGAAGGCTACAATCCTTGATCTACATCAATAAGTGCTTCAAGTCCTCTTCGTTTTCAGCAAGGATATCATTTGCATATAGAATGTTGTTAGACTTTCTTCAATTTTGATACTGCATTCTTCTTCATCTAATACAGTCTCGCCTATATGCTGTTTAGTTACAGATGGAATATATTTAAAGAATTCAAAAGATCAACTTACAACCCCCTCTCATGGAGATGAATAATGGAAAAGTGGGAGAGGGGCCAGAGAGGATGATGTAATATATAAAATAATAATATATACCTTATCAAGGGTTCATTAGGGAGGGTGGGTGGAGGAAGGAGGGGGAAGAAATGGGAAGCTGATATCAGGGGCTCAAGTGGGAAAAGAACGCTTTGAAAATGATGATGGCAGCATATGTGCAAATGTGCTTGACACACTGGATGAATGTGCCCTCTTGGAACCATTGGTCCCGTTGTTTTCGTCTCCACCTTGTTTATCCAGCCTATCTTACCTAGATAGACTTGCAGAGATAATAATACGCACAAAAAATCTCGACAGCGCCAAAGGAATCAACACAGAAAAACAAAGTGATGATGGCAGCAACAACAATAAAAAAATCAATGGCATACAAAATCTAAAAGAAGAAGCAAAGGGGAAAAAAAGAAAGAAAAGTCTATTAATAGTTCAAAGTCTGCTTGTTGACCTTTAGGAGCGTTTTCCAGTCAAGTCTGATGGCGTGCCATGACCTGGGCCCAAAGTCTATTTTTGATACTCCCTTGGGACTTCCTTGTTCTGCTCCCCTTACTGTTCTATTGCACGCCTTTAGTGGTTTGCCTCGGTATGGGTGTGGTGGGATCAGCTCAGACACATTCCTCACTGTGTCTCCAGTGTTGTTCCATGTAGGGCTATGGATCAGTGCAGGATGTCATATCTCGTAGTGGGTCGGTCATATGGTCCTCTCTGTGCAGGGTGTGCTCCACTAACTTCCTCCCCTTTCATTTGCTTCTGTTTCCATCTGGGTATGGTAGGTCGGTTACTTTCCACCCTCAGAGGATCTATTGTCATCTCTGTGGTACACCGTTCGATAGTGGGGGTCAGGCTGATTCTGGTTGGGGCCAAGCATATAATCCAGTCTTTTTATGTATTCCTCCATGTGTTACATTGCCCTCCTGGTTTGGCATGTCATGGTGGGGTCTGTATGTATGGCGCATTCTAATACTGTGGGGACACGACCAATACTCTCCCCCTGGGTGGATTAGTGCCTTGTTCCCCCCGTATGTTGGACTCACATGTACCCCCCTGGGCATGCTCTGCCCTCCCCTCCGACTACTTTTGCTTCCACCCGTAGTGGCTATTCTATTCCTGCCATGTGGATTGTTCTTATTCAGAAGACTCATGTTATACCTAAGGGGACTCATGTTGTTATACATGTCCTTTTGAGATTGACTCACCTCACTTAACATGATTCCTTCCAACTCTTCCCATGAAACAACATGTTTCATGGGATCATCTGTGCTTTTCAGTGCTGCATAGTACTTCATTGTGAATATGTGCCAGATTTTACTAATCCACTTGTCTGTAGATGAAAACTTAGGTTGTTTCCAAGTGAATTGCACAATAAACATTGGAGCATAGATGACTGGTTGTGTTTTACTTGATACCTCCTCTGGGTATATACCCAGTAGAGGTATCACTGGGTCATAAGGTAGATTAATTTCCATTTTCTTCAAGTATCTCCAGATTGCTTTCCACAGTGGCTGTACAAATCTACACGACCACCAGCAGTGAAGGAGGGTTCCTATTTCACCACAACCCCTCCAACACTTGTTGCTCTCTGATTTACTGATTTGGGCTAGCCTCGGGGGTGTTAGGTGGTATCTCTTGGTTGTTTTAATTTGCATTTCTCTATGGCTAATGACAGGGAACATTTTCTCATATGCTTATTGGCCATATGGGTCTCCTCCCTAGTGAAAGTTCTTCTCAGTTCTTTTGCCCACTTCCTTAGGGGATCAACTGTTTTCCACTTTTTGCAGGCCACGAGGGTGTTGTAGATTTTAGTAATGAGCCCTTTGTCTGATGTGTTATTACTAAAAATCCTCTCCCAGTCTGTGGGTTGTGTTGTCACCCTCTTGGTGAAGTCTTTCGAGGTGTACAGGTGTTTTTTTCTTATTAAATCCCCTTTGTTGATTTCCAGTTCACCTGTGTATGTACCCTTCCTATTGCAGTGAGCCTATGAGCTACCTGGGCCAGCGCTATTAGGTTTGTCCCAATTTCCCTCTTTATGGTCCTCATGGTTTGAGGTTTAGCTTCTAGGTCTGTGATCCACCTTGAGTTTATTCTTTTCCATGGTGTGAGGTAAACAGCTTGTTTCATTTTTCTACATGTGGATATCCATTGTTTCCAGCACCACTTGTTAAAAAGGGCATCTGCTTCCCGCTTGATGGTTTGGGGACAGTTGTTGAAGATCAGTTGTCTATATGTTGATGGTTTTATTCCTGGGCTTTCTATTCTTTTCCACTGGTCTATGTATCTGTCATTGTGTCAGTACCACGCTGTTTTGACTACTGTATCTGTGTAATAGGCTTTAAAATCAGGTAAGGTTAGTCCTCCAACTTGTCCTTCTTCTTGAGGAGTTCTCTGCTAATTCTGGGCGTCTTCCCTCTCCATAGGAAATTGATTATCAGTGCTTCAAATTTTTGAAGAAGGTTGTTGATATTTGAATCGGAATAGCATTGAACTTGTAAAGTGCTTTAGGTAAGATTGTCATTTTTACTATGGAAAGCCTTCCAATCCATGAGCATGTGATCTTCTTCCATTTGTAGAGATTGCTTTTAGCTTCCTGTAGTAAGGTCTTGTAGTTTTCATTGTATAGGTCTTTAGTTTTTGGTTAAATATATTTCTAGGCATTTCGGTTTGTTCTTAGCTACTGTGAAGGGTGCTGCTGTCTTGATCTCCTCTTCAATGGTCCTGTCTGATGTGTATAGAAAACTTATCGACTTCTCTTTGTTGATCTTGTATCCTGCCACTCTTCCATATGCCTCTATCACTGTAAGTATTCCTCTTGTGGAGCTTTGGGGGTTTTCAATGTCTGCCAATAGCGATGATTTCATTTCCTCCTCTTCCATTTGGATCCCTTTGATGTTCTTCCGCTGTCTTATGTTAGCTAGAACCTCCAGAATGATATTGAATAGAAATGGGGACAAGGGGCATCCTTGTCTTGTACCATTTTTCAATGGGATTGCTTCTGTGTTTTCTCCATTAACTATGATGTTGGCTGTTGGCTTTACATAGATAGCTTGTATCAGCTTGAGGAATTTACCTTCCATTCCTATCTTCGAGAGAGTCTTAATTAGGAATGGGTGTTGGATGTTGTCAAATGCTTTTTTTGTATCAATGGATATTATAAGGTTTTTATCCTTTTTCTTCTCATTGTGGTATATAATATTGATGGATTTTTTTTGGATGTTAAACCATTCATGTATCCCTGGGATGAGTCCTACCTGGTTGTGGTGGATGATATGCTTATATACTTTTGTATTCTATTGGCCAATATTTTGTTAAGGAATTTTGCATCTATGTTCATGAGAGATATCAGCCTGTAATTCTCTATACCTGTGGGGTCTTTGCCCGTTTTGGGTATCAAAGTTATGCTGGCTTTATAGAATGAGTTTGGGAGTTTTCCATCCTTTTATATGCTATGGAATACTTTGTGGAGGATCGGGGTCAACGCTTCCCTGAATGCTTGGTAGCATTTTGCTGTGAAGTCATATGACCCTGGGGCTTTTTTTCTTTGGTTGCTTCTTGATAACCCTCTCTTTTTCTTCTTTTGCTATGGGTTTGTTGAGGTTCTTGATCTCTGTCTGAGATATTCCAGGAACGCACTGGTTTTCTAAGTATTTATCCATGTCTTCCACGTTTCTGAATTCATTAGAATACAGACCTTCATAGTACTTTGCAATTATCCTTTCAATCTCATTGAGGTCTGTTGTAATTGCCCTTTTTTATCCCTCATCCTGGCTATTGATGCTTGCTCTTTTTTAACCTTGGTCAGATTCACCAGCGGTATATCTATTTTGCTAATCCTTTCATAGAACCAGCTTTTAGCTGTATTTATCTTTTGCATCGTTCTCTTGTCTTCCCACTGATTAACCTCTGCCCTGATTTTAATTTTTTTCTTTTTCTCTTGCTATTAGAGGGGTTGTTTTGCTGAATCCGTTCTAGTTGTTGGAGGTTTTTTGGTAAAATATCTCTGTTCTTTTTTCACATATGCATCTAATGATATCAAGCTACCTCTGATAACTGCCTTTGCAGTATCCCATAAGTTTTGATACTTGTATTCTCATTCGCATCAGTTTCTAGAAACTTCCTAATATCCTCTCTAATCTGGGCCTGTACCCATTCATGTCCCAGAAGATCATTGATCATCCTTCAATCGGTTGCCCTTGCTTTTTGGGATGTCCTTTTATTAATATCCAGCGTTATGGCTTGGTGATCTGAGAAAGACAGCTGAATAATATCTGTGTTTGAATTTACTCAAGCTTGACTTGTGCCACAGCAGGTGGTCTATTCTTGACAAAGATCCACGTAGGCTTGAGAAGAATGTGATTTATTTGCATTTGGATGGAAAGTTCTATGAGTATCTATCAGGCCCAGTTTGCCTAATTACATTGTTTAGCTCTATAGCCTCTTTCCTGAGATTCTTTCCTAATGATCTGTCTTTCTCTGATAGCGGAGTGTTAAAGTCACGTACTATGATTGTTGAATCTGTGAAATTCACCACACTACTGTTGGGTACATAAATATTCAATATGATAACTGGTTCTTGGTTTACTGAGCCTTTGAGCATTATGTAGTGACCCTTCGTGTCTCTATGTTTTGATCTTTGAGGTACATTTTGTCTGAGATTAACATTATTAACCCTGCTTTTTTTTTTAAGTTCCCATTTGCTTGGTATACTTTCCCCCAGCCTTTAATTCTTAGCTTATTTTTGTCTCTGCGATTAAGATGTATCTCTTGCAGGCAACAGATTGATGGATTATGTTATCTGAGCTAGTCCTCCAGCCTTTATCTTTTAATTTATGAATGGAGTCTATTGAAATTCAGTTATTGTCACAATCTGTGGATTCATACTTGTCTCAGTGTTTTGGTTGTTTTCCTATCTCCCTTCATATCAGTGTGCTGTGTGTGAGTGGGGAGTTTATATTTTGTTTTATTTTCCCTCTGAGACCCAGTTGTCCTGGTAATTGTTGCTGGCACGTTGGTTTCTAGATGGAGATGGGCTATATTGTGGTCTTGTGTTTGTTCTTGGTTAAGGTTGATTCTCTGGCTATAGTAAGTCAGCCAGTTACATCCGCAGGATCTGGTGTCTTGCAGCATATTCTTTGTGTCTTTCCTCATCCTGGAAGACCCTTATCTCCCTATTGATTCTTAATGGATAACTTGGCAGGGTAAAGGATTCTGGTGGAGGTGTTTTTTTCTTTCATCTTTGGCAAGATGTTGCTCCACTCTCTCCTCCTCTTCGTGGTATCTGCTGATAGGTCTGAGCATATTCTTACCCAAGCGCCTTTGTATGTGACTGTCTTCCTTTCTCATGCTGCTCTTAAATTTTTCTCATTCTCTTCCAAGTTGGATATTTTTACTATTACATGTCTTGGTGAGTTCTTCTTGGGGTCTAGTCTGGCTGATGTCCTTTCTGCTTCCTGTATGATACGCCTGGTTCTCACTCATTAGGGTGTGAACATTTTCTTCCAGAACTTCCTTTGCTATTTTGGCTGTTGACTTCTGTGGTGTGTTGTGCTCCGGTAGACCAATTATTCAAATATTATAACTCTTCATAGCATCTTTCATTGATCTCAAATTATATTCTACTTCTTTAATTTTCTAATCTTACTGTCTTTCCCACTTACTTAGGTCTGTTTGAGTGTCTTTGAGATCACTGATACGGTTTTCTGCCTCCTCAAGCCTAATCATGAATTCTGTAACCTTGTGTGTGGCTTCTGCTACCTCCTCTGTTAACTCCTGTATTACCCTTTGGTGTGTGGACTTCATCCCCTCTATTGTGGACCTCATCTCCTCTATCATTGCATCCTTTTTCTACATTGCTTCCCTCAGCTCCTGTATTACTATGAGCAGATTTCTGAAGATTTCCTTCTGTGACAGATCTGTGTCTGATAATTCTATGAGAGATGTTAGCGCTCTCATATATATTTGTGTTTGAGTCTGTTTTTTTTTTTTTTAGTTGGGAATGATGTGGTCTGTTGATTTTTTCTTGATCCTTTTGTAGGCCCTATTTTTCTGGGAAACCACGGGGGCCTTCTCTGTGGTGCTGTTAAGGATGCTTTCAGGGAGCTGCCTGTGACCTAGAATAGAGATGCACCAGACTTTCATGTAGGCAGAGTTCCTTGATGGCTTATTGGCAAACCGTGGTTAGAAGTTTCAGTGACTGGATTAGGGGCTGGAACCTCAACGAATTCCCCTAGGCTGCTTTGACCTGGTCTGTCAGGGCACACGTAGCAGCCTTTTTTTTTGTTTAATAAAAAAAATTAGGAGGATAAAGAAAAAAAAGAGAGAAAGAAAAGGAAAAGCATAAGAGAGGATAAAAAAGAAGTAGTGATAATAATGAAAATATGAAAAGAAAAAGACATTGAAAAGAAAAAAACAATAAAAAATTTCCCCTCCTTTTCCCTCCAATTTATAGAGATGCCTAATATAAGGTAGAGATGGGTGAGGCCTCACTGCCATGAGAAGTTGTGCTGTTCTAGGGCTCTGGAGCCAGGCAATGTGAGGGGAAAATTGCTCTTCAGATCAAAAATGCATTTCTCTGGTCCCTGCAGGCCTATGGGGTTAAGCCAGTAGGCAGAGGCTACACTGGTGGGAGATATACTTCAGCAGCGAGACTGCTGTGGGGCAGCAATGCGTGCTGTGAGGGAAGATGGCCACAGCTCCCGCCTCCTATGCCAGCAGGAAAGGGCTGGGCAGGCAGATTTAGTGAGCAGGCTGCTGGTGCTGGCTTCCCCACAGGGCACCGCAGTGGCATGAGCCAGCCAGAGTGGCCAGAGATGGCTCTGCCGGAACTGCAAAGCCATTTAGTTAGGCTCCTTAGCAGGCAGGAATACTTACTGTTTGGGCCACTGGCACTGTGAACGGCGCAGGGCCATGCAGTGTCATGGGTCAGCCTGAAGAGGCTCTGGCGGAAACACAGGGTTGAGGGAAGAAGCCGATGAGCTCCGGCAGCGGTCTTGTGCCTGTAGGAAATGCTCAGCACTGGTGGCTGAGAGTGCGCCACAGTGTGGCTTCCCAGGCAGGGAGAAGGGCAAAGCTGGCTGTAGTGGGTGAGCAAACTGAGGTGCTGGTGGTGAAGACTCTGGCAGCAATGGGTTGGATTGTCCTTAGTGCAGGTCGCCCAGCCAGCCACCAGTAGATTGCAGGTCAGTTATGGGGGTCGTGGGTGGATGAAGTGAGGGACTAGAGTCCAAGGGAAAATCGCTGCCACGTGGGGGAGAGGGGAACTGCAGGAAATGGAAACTTCTCTCCTAGTGGGGTCCCACCAGTGGACAGCTGTTGTTGGGGGTCCCACCACAGCTGCGCAGCCAAGCAACTGTAGGCGCGGAGGCCTGGTCTGGGGGTGGAGTGGGTCTATCGCTGATTGTGGCAGCAGTAGCAGCTTGTGCTGGGGTTGCTTATCCTGATGCGCTGAGATGCCCTAAGAATTGTATCCTGGATCACTGAGGCCCCTGCTCAGGACAAATGCGTGGGGTGGGGGTGGGGTGTTGTCCTAGGGGGATCTCTCACTCACCAGTATCCTTTTACTCAACTACCTGGACATTAGACCCGCCTTGTTCAAGAGCCCTCAGAGTGTGAGGCTCACTTGGTCTGCCATCTTTACTGCTGAGCGACAGAATCAATTTTTAAATCCTTTTTGATCTTTCCTTCCTCTCCTGTCTTAATGCCTTTTTTTCTTTTTAATGTATGAAGTTTTTGATGTTATTCCAGAGCTCATCAGGTCTTCTTTCATTAGTGTTAATAGCATCAAATCTGTTCATAAAATGCTTTCGAAATACAGGTGAGATATATTCAAGATTGCATTTTTAATTTCTTGAATTTGTTTTATTTGATTCAGCTTTAACATGAACTATCACTGGATGGTTTTAATTAACCAATCCCTGGCCCCTGGTTTTACCTGTTGATATTGAGCTTCCACAGATGTAGTTTATTTGATTTATATGTATTATTCCCTCTAGAGAAGTTTACATGTTTATTCACTATTTATCTTGTTGAAAGGGTATTTGCAAAGAAGAAGCCCTTGGTCTTGAACAAGTCTGTCATGGGATCGCTCTCTTCATTTCTATCATCAACACCACCTTCTCCAGCTACTTACTTTCCTCCTTCTTTGTTTCCATATTTGGTATTCCAATCAACAACTATTATCAATACATCTTAAAACATGGTGAGAAGTTTCACAATGAAGGCATTAGTAAAACTGTTTAATTTCTTCATCAGTAGTTTTAGTAGTTGGTGCACATATTTGAATAAAAATTTTATTGACTGAATTTATTTGTATACATATAGATGTTATCCGATTATAGGCAAAATTGTACTTCAAGATAAATCTTGAAATGTCCATTTTGAGGATGAATGTGACACCATTCCTCTTGAATTGGTTATTTCTGGCATAGTAAAACATGAGTTTCAGAATCAAAATGGCCAGTACCAGTCCAATTCAGCTCATTAATGTCAAAGATCCTCATCTTTATGTGTTCCAATTCATTTTCAATGAATCCCAATTTTCCTAAATTCATACATTATACATTCCAAGATCCAATAGATATTTACAGCTGTTTCTTCACACTTTGAGTTGCGCCCCATCAGCAAATGACAGGCTTTATTCTTGAAGGCTCTACTCCATCCACATCATTATGGTACACTCTACTCTGTTTTCATTCATATTTTCCCACACTTCTGATGTGAGGGTCTCATTGTAGGGCACTAGCTCTCAAAATGTTCAACTTCTATTTATGTGGTTTTCAGTATTTGACAATGTTTGCATACTAAACATAATATTTTCAATAGCTAATTCCTTAGAAGTGGACAGCCTATCCTTATCAATAGACTATTTTTAGGCTGGAAGTTTGCCAAACTTGTTCACTTTGAGTGACCTTGTTGATATACAAATAAAATGGCAATACACAGTCTACCACATTACAACACATAGATAGAGAAATGGTGGTAATTCTTCTTGTCATTGCCATGTGCCATGGAGTTGGTTCTGACGCTTACCAAATCTATGTGTAACCGACTAAAACACTACCTGAGCCATTCTCACTAGTTTTCTTACATTTGAGACCAAGGTTTCCACCATTGTGCCAGTCCATCTTGTTTAGCACCTTCCTCTTTTTTGCTACCCCTCCTGCTTTGCCAAGCATGATGTCCTTCTACAAGTATTGGACTTTCCCGACTATGTCCAAAGTACATGAGATGAAGTTTCCCTATCCTTGCCTTTAAGGGGCATTCTGGCTGACATTTCTTCCAAGACATATTTGTTTGTTCTTTTAGCAGTGCATGGTATTTTCAAAGTTCTTCACCAGCGCCATAATTTAAGTGCATCGATTCTCCTTCAGTCTTCCTTATTCAATGTCCAACTCTCACATGAATACGAGTTGACTTGAATCAGATGCACCTTAGACCTTAAAATAACATCCTTGCACTTCCTCACTTTAAAGAATTTATGTACAGCAGATTTACCCATTTGATCTCTTGAGGGCTGCATCCCTGAGAATTGATTGCGGATCCTAGCAAGATGAAAATCTTTCACTACTTCAATATTCACCCATTTATTTTTGTTATTTATTCATCCGGTTGTGATGAATTTGATTTTCTTGGCATTGCATTGTAATCTGTATTTAAGGTTGCAATCCTTTATCTTCATAAACAAGGCAAAATCCTTCACCACTTCAATATTTTCCCCATGATGCTACCAATTGGTCCAGTTGCAAGGAATTTGGTTTTCTTTACATTATGTTGTAATCCATATGGAAGGTTGCAATCCTTGATCTTCCAAAGTAAGTGCTTCAAATATGAAAACAATTGTGATGATGGTGTAGGACCAAGCAGTGTTTCATTCTGTTGAGCATGGTCTTGGTATGAATCATAAAAACTTGATAACACCTAACAATAATAACAACAACAGATTGAGTAAGTATGGTGACAGTATAAAACTATATTGCACACTTAAAAAATTTTTAAACCATATAGTATTCCCTTGCTCTGTTTGAACAATTGCACTTGATTCATGTACAGGTACCATATGAGCACAACTAAGTGTTCTGGAATTCCCATTTTTCTTAAGGCTATCCATAGATTTTTTAAAAAAACACACAGTTGAATGTCTTTTTCTAGTTAATGAAACATAAGTGCACACCTTTCTGGTGTTCTCTGCTTTCATCCAAGATGTCAACAATGGTATCCTTTGTTCCAGTTCCTCTTCTGAATCTGGCCTGAACCTCTGGTAGTTCCCAATCAATGCCATGTACTACTGCAACCATTGTTGGATGATCTTCAGCAAAACTTCACTTGATCTCTATGATATGATCTCAATGATATTGTTCTATATTGAGCATTCTGTTGGGTCACCTTTCTTTGAAAGGCTCCAAGTGTAAATCTCTTCCAGTCAGTCCCAAATTTCTTGGCATAGGAGGCTGAGTACTTCTGGTGATTCATTAGCTTTTTGAAACATTTCAATTGGTATTCTATCAATTCTTGTATTCTTATTTTGTTAATATTCTCAGTGCAGCTTGAACCTCTTCCTTCAATATCATCAGTTTTTCATCAGATATTACCTCTTGAAATGGCCGTATGTATGTCAGCCTGTTCTTTTTGGTGCAGTGACTGTATATTCCTTCAATCTTTGATGTCTCCTGCATCATTCAACATTTTCCCATAGTGCCTCTGAGGCTTTCTTATTTCCTCTAATGCTTACAATGTGAGATATGCTGAGAATGTTTTTCCTTTTGGGTGTTCTAATGGTAGGTCATTGTACATATCATACTAATATATTCTTCTTTGTCTTCCTGAAGTTCCCACGGACATTTTTATTCAATTCTTTTACTCCACAATTTCTCCTATTTGCCTTAGCTACTCACAAATCAAGAACAAGTTTCAGAGTCTCTTCTGACATCTACTTTGCTCTTTTCATTCTTCCCCGTCTTCACTTGGCTGATGCAACGCAGAGGACCCAGTGATCTGGGATAACCTTTGTTGGAGGAGTCGGCTAACTTGCCTCTGGTAAACACATAGTTTATCCTAAAGAAGGTTAACACGGGCGTTTTTCCTTGATGAAAACAGAGAAGCGTGAGTGAGTGAAAAAAATGCCATCTATGAATGGAAACAACAATTCTATGTAATTTTTGTTGTCCATACAAGTAAAAGATTCAGAAGTCTCCTTATTGAGAGGCACAGAAAAGGTAAGTTACAACCACCCTAGGTATGGGTTAGGTATGGATTTAGGCCATTAGTATTCAATCAACATACTACAAATATATAATATAATTTAATATCTTCTGAGGGGAAAACGATCTAGACTTTTAGATTAGAAATAGCTTAATGAGAGGTGAGCTGGTGGTGTAGTGGGCTATGAGTTGGACTGACAACCCCAAGGTCAAGAGTTCAAGACCACCAGGTGATGCTTCTACTCCCATAGAAAAATAGCTTAATGCAATGAATCATTTAGCTGGACCTGGGTCTTTGAAATTTTTACACTAAGACTATTTTACGGTCAGCATATGTTTTAGAAATATGCAAGATATACAATATATATAAATATGAAAGGTGTACAGTTCTACAACAATTGTAAAGATGGAACAGGACTGGACAGTGTTTCATTCTGCTGTGGGTAGGATTGCTATGGGTTGGAACCAACTTGATACCTAACAACACAATATAGCTTAGTAGACTCATAGGTTAAGGAGATGGAACAAGAAAAAGTTATATTAAATATTTGAGATATATTGATTTTAATAGTTTTTAATGTATCTAATATCCAAACTAGGAAGAATAAGTAGCCTAAAGTACAATAGTAAATTGTCTGGTTTTCTAAAGTGTATTACCATAATTAGTGTTTACTATAATGCAGGGTCTTTAAAAAAATTATATTTAATTACTTCAGTCACTTCCAAGAATGATATATTGAATTTTTAAAATACTTTAAAAAATCATTTTTTGGTGGCTCTTATCACAATCCATACATCCATCCATTGTGTCAAGCACATTTGTACACATGTTGCATCATTATTTTCAAAACATTTTCTTTCCACTTTAACCCTTGCTATCAGCTTCTCATCTTTTCCCTCTCCCTCCCCCACCTTCACTCCCTCATGATCCCTTGATAAGTTACAAATTATCATTTTTTCATGTCTTACACTGACCACTGTCTCACTTCACCCACTTATCTGTTGTTCAGTCCCCCATGGGGGGGGGGTGTTATATGTTGATCATTTGATCCATTCCCTCTTTATCCCCCCACCATCCCCCTCCCCTCCTGTTATTCCTTCCTACAACAGTGTATTAATACCAGTTGTAGAGCTAATGAGACCGAGGGGGTTCAGTGGAACTAAATAGATTAATCAAATTGCCATGTTGCTAAGAGGGGAGCTATTATTCCAATATATTGCTTCAGAAGCTCATGAATTTCTCTTATATCCTCCCTGAAAGGAGTGGTATTTTACATATTTGCATTAGGAAATCTAAGGAAAACGGAACTAATGCAAAAAGAAGATAATAGGTATATAAGCAAATGAGATATGATGGAATTAAATTTTTTCTTGAAATTATTTTATAGTAGATAGTATTTGGTGATACAGAAAATTACATGAGAAAATTTTCAACACACATCTCCTCCAAAGATACAGAAATGAACATAGGGACAATTTATAATTTTTTTCAGCAAATAAAGAAGAAATTTTATTTTTCTTTATTTTTAGTTTCAGCCATTTCCCCCCAGAGAGAACAGAAAGCAAAAATACTCTATGTAGTTAGCTTTTTGAAAAGCACAGATTAGTAAGCAAATGCCACCTGCTTGCATGCAACTTCTGAAGTTATAATTAGCCACAGGTGGGATTTATGCTGTGGGATGCATAGTACAAAGGAAACTGAAGTGGGCAGCAGACTTCCACGTGTCATCAGAGTTCTGGTCCATTGCCATCATCTTATGTTCCTTTTGTCCTTAGGCTGGGTGTCCAGAGAAAATGTTCTCCTTGTCTTGTCCTTGTGTGCTGGTGTGCTTTGCCCAGGGTGACAGTATTTCAACATCATTTTTGGCATAAAATTAATTGCAAATGCACTTCTCCAAATCTGGAAGGTTTAAAACATAAATAAAATAATGTCATAGGAACGGATTGGAAAGCATGTTTTTCTCTGTTACTTTACCACAACCTATTTTCTGGGCTTAGGTATGAATTATGGCATTCTTAGGTATAACAATAGTCAGCAGATAGTCATTGCAAGTTTTTTTCATAAACTATAATCTAAGTACATGTATTTATTCAGAAATAGTGCGATTTGTAACCTTTTTGGAAAGACTATAAAAGAAATATATTCAGGTAGATTTAATCCAGAAATAATTTTAAAAGAAGAGGAGGCAATTGAATCCCAGGAATAGAATGAACAATTAAAATCTCTCATAATATACAGATAAGCCTGATTGTAAATGTTGGTTCAATTTAATATAAATATTCTTATAAGAGACTAGTGAGCTTGGCAATAAAACTAATAATAATGGAATTCAGTTTGCCACAATTTTGATGAGTCTATATTATTTTTACTATAATTCTACTACAATTAATGACTGAGACATTGGGATAAAGTAAAGATAAATAAATTACTGGGTGGAAAAACAAGAAGCATAAATATTTCCTGGATTTATAAGTAGATTGTAAGAGAGAATAAATAAAGCTATCATAGATTTTGGGCTAATACTATAGTGAAATTATTGCTGGAAAACTAATCCAAGTATTGATAACACTTGTTATGATACAATGTCTAATAAATCAAGTTTTACCACCACTTTTAACCCTCACATCTTTTAATATGATGTGGCATGAAGCTTTCTCCCACTCAATTGTTTGGTAGACACATACACAACCAATGTTAATCTAATGAGGGACCTTGGAACCTTTCCACCAGAAATTCCTGCTTTCATTTTCTCCTAAAGTATCGATATTAGAATATTTTTCTCTACTCCACTGCATTTAAAAAGTAATAACACTTATTAAGGGCTCATGAGGGAGGGTGGCGTGGAGAGGGTTGGGAAGGGAAAAAAAGAAAATGAGCTGATTCCAGGAACCCAAGTGGAAGGCGAATTTTGAGAATGATGAGGGCAACGAATGTATAAGGGTGATTTACTCAATTGATGTATATGTGGATTGTGATAAGAGTTGTATGAGCCCCAATAAAATGATTTTTTTAAAGTAATAACACTTTTATTATTCATATTTTATTCATCAAAACTACATACCTTCCAGTCAAAACTTAAGATCAAAACATGATTTAAATGTTATCAATATAAGGCTGCACAGCAACAAGGCAAAAAATGTCTTAATTCGGTTGTTACCATTCTGCTTTGTTTTAGTAGGTTGATAAGATTGGGTTTGCATTTGATTACTAGTATTGTCATTAACATTGTCTCAATCACTAGCATTGTTTGGGCTTCTTTACAAGCACCTTTCTCTATATCCTTCTTTTTTTTCAATTTGTCAGATGAAAATACTTAGATACTTACCTTTTAATGTTGTTATAAGGGACACGAGGGGTGGAGGTGGGCAGAAGGACATTAGGTAGGCTCTGTACAATGGAATAAACACTAATGACAAGGGCAAAAGAAAGCAGAATCAGCTTTGTCAGAGAGTAGAAGTGTTGAGACACAAAACACCCTTCTTAACTGCCATGGACTTATTGGCCCAAATGGTGTTTGACAAAATCTCCCTTAAGGATTTTGGGGCCATGCCTTTTGGGAATTGGGGGTTTGGGAGGCTATATAAAAATGCCCTGATAGTTCAAATAGTTTGCACTCGACAACTGAACTAAAACATTGAGATTTAACACAAACACACCCACTCCCAAGCCCCTGTGGTGCCACGAAAGAAAGAAAGGTCTGGCGATTTGATGCTGTAAAAATTGCAGCCAAGAAAACTCTAAGCAGTTCTAATCTGTAACACAAGGGGTCACCAAAGGTTTGAGATAAAGCCTTGGCTCTTTTTTATTTAGAGATTGTATGGGTAGGATAGGATATTCTACATTCACAGCAACAAGATGAAAACACAAGAAATTTAGAATATGACTGATATGTCTCTTATTTGAATAGAAAATCGAACTTCTGTTTTTGTCTTTCTATTTTTAATTGATTTCTTGTCACAATTCACATATTATTCAATTCAATAGTTCCATCATATTAAGAGAGTTGTACAATCATCACTGTAATCAATCTAAGAACACTTTCAATGAGCTATAGGTTGTTTCTTGTGATATTGCCCCACATCTTTCTCAGCCTTCCTTCAGATTCCTTTGCTTATTTCCTTTATTGTTTGTCTCTTTGCCTGTTGTCAGAGTGTGGTAGTTACACAGTCTGGTATCACTTTGGGACTTGAGAAGATTACGAGTGAAGGGGTGGAGTCTAGCCTGTCAATCAGGCCAGAGCCAATGAGGCCTTGGTGTGGGCATGGGGAACTCCTGTATTTCCCTCTTGGAAGCAGGAGGCACACACTCTCTGCTCACTCTCAGAGAGATGCTCTACTGACAAGACACATCGTGCTATGCTGATAGAACCCATGCCCTGGGAGCTGGGGAAGCCACATTGAAACCCCACTGGCACCGACGTGCTTACACCGCTATTAGGGACATAAGATTTCCCACTCACTGGCCTCTGATCTTCCTGTACTCCCTATCGTTGTATGTGTTTCATGAGTCTGAAGAAGACTTTATAGATTGGTATTGAACATATGTGCTAATATTGGACTTTTGGACTTGATATGGACTGGGCGGATGTTTTCTCAATATTCAACTGCTCTTGTACATAAAGCTCTTTCTTATACACATGTCCAGGAACTCGTTTCTCGAGTCTACACAGACTAACACACAGAATGATGGTCTTTGAGCTCACTGATTCAATTTCCAATTCTTCCATTCCATTCCTCACATCTTTTACTGTGTTGCCTATTCTGAAATCATATTATTTGTCTTCTGGGATTCCTTTTGATGTAAAATTTTTAGTTTTCTTCAGTTTTCTCAAAAGTATTCCTCACATCTCTCAGAAGGACCTTAACACCATTCCTCTGAATTGTATTTCTGATCAGTCCACAACATTTTTTGAGAATACTCCAATGGATTTAAGTGAATTTTGTTTTTTTAATCTTTCTTGATTTTTGTGTGTGTACTTTTATTGACTTCTGTTGCTGCAACATCATGGTGCAGCTATTATGGGTGTGTTGGCTGCTAAGTTTAGTAGGGGTAGTTGACTCTTTTGAATTAGAGGGGAGAGATCTAGCATAAGCTGAAAAACATACGGGAGTGGGGCGATAAATAAGGGAGGTAGATGAGTAAGTGGGAGAGGAAAAGGAAAAACGATATAGTAAAATAAAAATAGTAGTATCACTATTAAGTGATCTTCTGGGTAGACCAAAAATGCTCATAAAAATAATGAGAAATGTATTTGGAGAGGGGTTATAAGACTTAATAGGTAGTGTGGAAGTAGATTTCAATAGGGGATGGAGAGAGAGCAGAAAAAGACAGTAGAGCAGGAGAAAAATGTAAACTAATAATCCAACAAGAAGAAGGATATATATATATAGCATATGGATATGTAATATTTATATATATTAGGCTGGGTTGGCTAGAGAAACAAATCCAGAGACACTCATATATGTGTAAGAAAGAGATTTATATCAAGAAGTAATTTGATATCAAGAAGACATCTAAACTCAGTTCAACTCAAAGCCATATGTCCATAAATCCCTCTTCAGATTCATGAGACTACATACATTCATATATTGATGCAGAACACAGGAAAATCACCAGCCAGTGAGTGCAAAGTCCTTGGGTCTGATGGCAGTGACTCTCACAGGTCTCAGCATGACTAATCAACAGGAAGGTGAAGGGAGAAAGGGAGAGAGAGAGAGAGAGAGAGAGAGAGAGAGAGAGAGATCCCAGGACCTTCTTTATGAGATACAAGGAGGCACCATCAGACTGTGACCTGATTGACAGTCTAGACTCCACCCTTACTCCGGTAGCATGAACAAGTACAGATCTGTGCCTTCAGAGTCCGGGGAGTAAAACGAAAAGCCTGGCTTAAGACAAGAACAACAACAACCACAGTAAAAACTGGCCCCCGAGGCTGTAGTTTGCCTGTGTTAGCTTGCAAGGGCTGTAGATACACAGGGAGATGGGGCTTCATGGTAAGAGGGTGTTATAGTCAATAAGGAATACATATTAAATTAAAATCAAAATGAAATATTTTAAAAGATGAAGCATAAGTAAAAGAACCAGGAGTTTGGGCTGGGACTCATGCTTCTTTTGTGGAGTTGGCATGTGCAAGAGTTTGCCATATGGGAGAAGGAGTTGCTCATGGTGAGAGAGGCACTGAGGTTGGAAGTTGGGGGAAAATGGCAAAAAGCATTGCTTTCCAAGTGAAAATGTCTGCAATAAGCGGACAATGTGTCTGCTGTCAATGCCGGTCTCCTAGGGGCCAGGTGAGGGGGAGGCTGAGTGAGTTGAAATGACAGTTGAGGAGGATTAGCTCATGCAAGGGGAATGAGAGGCCCTAAAGCAGTTTGGGTCACTGGTCAATGGCGAAGGGGAGTCAGAGTCAATTAGCCATCTTTTCTGAATTCCAGCTTTAAAATAAAACAATTTTTAAAAATGGTTGTGTGTACTCATCTTTTAGGTAGAATTTTTCTGCCGTCCAGAGGCCAGAGGATTCCTTTGTTGGGATCTCTCTAGTATTTGCGAAGGAGATCTTCCTGAGCCTGTTATCGTGTGGCCATACTCCTCTGGCAACCATATTTCTCCAGCAATCCATGACTCTCAAATTTGAAAGACAGTATTTGTTCTTGGAAATGGCACAGTTGTAGAAGTTAGGAAGTCCAGACTGGTTAAAATAAGGCTTCTCTTGACTCATGTAGTTTTAGTAGCCGATGGAAAGGATATAGGATACCAATGCAAGAGAATTTTAGATTGATGGTTGCAGAGGGTAAGTGAATCTGAGGTCAGCCAAATGAATCTAAGGTCAGTAGTCTGCTGATGACTTGTACGATAGGCAGGTAATACAAGAGGGGTGCCACAAACCAGATGCAGGATCCCGCTCTGGTCTAGATGAAGGTCAAATAAAGAACTTCTTTTTCTTTGGAAAGGAAAACAATTGGGTGAAGGGCCTGCTACTATCATTATCACTGAGGCAAGTTCAATGGAGAATCATGTCAAAGGTTGGTCATTGATCCTGTGAGAGAAGGTAATAAATGGGCAGGGAGTGTTGGGGAAATGGTAGGAGTTGAGTATCCATCGTACTTGGAACAATACCATCTTTGTTGGGAAAGCAGAGAGAGCAACTGAAACCTGGGTACAGTTTGGGAGAAGAAAGTGAAAGATAATAAGAGATTTGGTGGTAGAAAACACTCAGGGACCAAGAGTCTTGTTAGTAAAGACTGTGTCAACCACAGTTATTTAATCTCCCCCAAACAGACACAATTATCATAATAGTAATTTTCACTTTTGAAAAACAAATTTAATTTTTGCTTTAGAAACAATAAAATAAATCTTTATTTCATTAACAATATTTGGAGATACCCTGAGGTTATGAAGTACAAGATGAATAACATTTCCCAAAGTCTTTGTGTTAGTCTGGGTTGACTAGAGAAATAGATTCATAGACAGTCATATGTATATAATAAAGAGTTTTATATAAAAGAACAATTACAAATTGAGAAAACATCCAGCTCCCTCCATAAGTTTGAGATTAGCCCATATATTTGTTCAATATTAGCCCAGTCTATAAATTCTTCTTCAGACCCATGCAACACATGCAATGACGCAGAATGCAGGAAGGTTGCAAGCCCGTGGGTGGAAAATCTTGTGAATCCAGTGGCAGTGGAAGCATCTCAGTTTCCATGTGGCTCTTCCAGCTCCAGGGCTCTAAGTCCATCAGCATAGTTCCATCTGGTTTGTCATCAGAATGTGAAGCAGAGAGAGTGTGTGCCCCGCCTCCAGGGAGGAATGCAGGAGTTCCCCAAATCCTTAGAAGAACCCATGCCCACATAGAAGCTTTATTGCCTATGACCTGATTGACAGGCTGGACTCCACCTCTTTGCACAAGTTGACAGGAGATAATGTAACTGCCACAGTCTTCTAGCTAAACTATCTCTTTTTATGTTTATAGCTGCTATAAAGGGAGTCTCTTATAACTTAGGCCTCTCTAATTCATGTTTCCTGTGTGGTATGTCTCTTTTTCTGTAGTGCAAGAAGTTGAAGAAGACATAGTTTCTTGCGCTATTTTCTTGATAAGGGTGAACACGAAGTCCTGCAGGAGAACTCATGGACCCACAATAGCTCTGTGCCTATGTGTGACCCATAGATGTGCATTTCCCTCATTTTCCTCAAGAAAAGCGAGAAGCATCTGTGAAATCTTAACATGTTTTGTCTCAAATTCTATAATAAAGAAAAGTCAAGATATTTCCTTTAGTATCCACCTCAGATTGCTGGTTTCTTGGGGAAGGTAAGGTAGAGTTATATGGAATGACTTCGAAATATAATGGAAACTGAATCTTAAATTTCAGTACATTAGAAGGATAATTGCAATTTAGAACAACATTATGACCTCTATTTTGGCAAGGAGGGAAACGTTACGTTTTTCCATAATTAACAATCTTTTTGCTTTTCATAATTATAAACAAGAAAACAAAAGCAAACAGCGAGCTGCAGGTGAAGTCTATTGTGTTGCATGGAAAACCCACTATTTAAGAGTAGAATGGTGCTCCATGGGTTTTCAATATTTAATTTCTCTGAAGGAAGTAGATTTTCAGGCCTTTTCTGAGAAATATAAAATGCATTTATTTACTTAATAAATATTTTACATGAGGTTATTATTTCCCCATAAAATGCGGACAGTTTGCAAACTAAACAATCTCTACATAAACTCAAGGAGCCTTGGTAGTGCTATGGAATATGCCTTGTACTGCTAACCATGAGGTTGGTGGTTCAAACTCACCCCTCGTGCCAAGAAGAAAGATAAAGCTGTCTTATCTTTTCAGTCTCTGTCTCGGCCTTTCTCTCTTTCTCTGTCTCTCTCTCTCATCAATCACACCTACCTCCAAAGTTGGAACTACTGAATGGGATTAACCTACCATGTTAAATTAATATCCCGAGAGTAAAGACCACAAAATAAAGCAAACCAATAGAATGGTATTTAATTGTTTACTTTAGATGTGCAGATTTGGGGTTATTTTTCAAAAGGCTTTTGAAAATAACCCTTTGATCTTTGTAAGTATTCATGCAAGTTTCCCTGCTTGAGCCTGATGGGACATCATCTTTGGATTTCAGTGGTCACCAGTTTGTTTTCATGAAAAATTGAGGGGCTTCAAGAGAAAGAATTCATATAAAAATTTTAAAATATAATGGCCTCGAATAGACATTTTTCATACTACTTGTCACCTCCAGCTGACATTCTTACCTAAGTTTAAAATTCCTCTTCTTATGCATCTTGATGATAGAAAGAACCCACTCCTACTAAAGATACCGAAAATACTAGAAGCACCCCTTTGTTTCACTTCTCTTGCTTCCATGGCAGAATCATATTTATAATGCTTTATCAGGTCCATCCATCCAGGGATCTTATTTTCAGGATATGTGACCCAAGATACTGGGTCCATAGAGAATTATATTTTGGAAAATTTTAGCAAAATCCTATTGCAGAAGCACCCAAGGAGCTGTGCAGAGTAGCATTTCCAGCTCAGCCTGGGGTGGCAGTTTTCCTGTTGATTGATTCTACATCAGGACTTTAACATTACATCTCTGTGACTAGTTAACTCATGTATCCAATAACCTTCACATGTCCGTGTCTCAGATTAAATCATGTGTAGTAGGCATTTCTTCCTTTAAGCACAATACTGTAACTAAAACATGTGACTCAAATTAGGAGACTGGGGTAGGTCTGTAAAAAGAATATTCTAAACTTAGAACTTCATTCTCCTTCAGAGATTTAACTGCTTTAGTCATTCAAATAGTGACTGAGTACGAAGACAGGTTTCAGTGGAGCTGTCTAGGACATTAAGATGACAGAGGGACAGAACCATTGCCACCAAAACCTTTGGCAATGCAACACACTAGATTTAGAGTCAGAAAAGCAAGGTTGAAACCTCATTTATGCAAAGACACTCTGAGGTAGTATGAGAGTTTTTGAGCTTTATTTTGATTATAACATGGGGAAACATCACAATGTTAATGTGAGTATTCAATACAACTATGGTGTTATAGAATGTTTATTATTGAATATATATCCAATCATTATTATTAAGCCCTTATTATGTACAGAAATCTATACTATGCTAGGAACTAAAGTACTAACCATTGTAATATATTTTTACTGTTTTGAAAACTTAAGATCCAGCCATTCACCTTTCTCTTAGTCAAAGCAGTCTTCTTTGTATTCCTTAGCTTTCATAGGTTCTGTTATAGATCCTACACCAGAGAAAGAAGGTGTATTTGCCTCAGATTTAAGCTGATGAGCAGCATTTCCAGCCAACAGTATTGGTTAAAGAATGGGCCCATGACCTATGTTTTAAACAAAACTGAATTCCTAATGCATGTAGTTCTATGGACCATTGCCAGACTATAGTTAACTAAAGCAAATACTATAGAAGCAGAGCTAAAAACATGACATGTAAGCTATTATTTCTCAATATAACTGCCATTTAGGTCTATGCACATCTGAGAGCAGTGCTGCCATCTTTCCAACCCTTCCTCAAATAGGTTTGTTCTTTTTTACTTACACTACATCACCACAGCAGTGTTGACATATTCTAGTAATTCAAATGGTGTTCTTTTAAATGTTTTCTTAGAGTTTTGGGCAACAAAGGAAAGTCTGAAGAGGCGGAATAAGGTGTTCCAATGAAATGCTTGTAGGAATGTTTGCCTTTGTTATTCTCTACTCATCTCTTGAATGCACTCTGCTCAGGAACAACTTTCGTCTAATCCCTCAACTGCAGATAGAGGGAGTTCACTGGAGACTTAGTTCCATGTACTTTTCACAATTGAATCCTGGGCTCCCACTGTCACCCATAGGCTTCTGCAAACTGGATTCTCACACTTTAAACTCTGTTACCAATCCCTTGGATTTTGGATTATACAATTTATAATCCTTTGGTGACCGATGATGGTGTGCTTCTTCCATGTGGACTTAGCTGTCATCACTCTTAGATGGCTGCTTGTTTGTAGACAAGCCTTTTATACCCCAGACATTATTTTATCTGATAGCAGGGCACCATCTAATTTCTTCACCACATTTTGCTATAGCACCCACACCTTCTGTATTCCCTTCCTGACGGCAAGTATGAGCAGGGCCATGACGAATGAACTAATGGTTCTTAAGTTAGAGCTAGGGTTTAGTTTGAGTCCTAAACCCATTTGTGGATGTATGTTTTGTTTTGTTTTGTTTGTTTGTTTTATCAGCCGTTGGCTCCCTTTCAAAACTCCTTGTTAGTTTAGAGGATAGAATCTTATCAATCATTCCCCTGAGGTATCATAATATTCACTTAATATTGTCATTGATTACCCCCTGGTACTAATTTTTTAAAGCGCTGTTGAGAGAGGGTTATTGGATCCATGTAGGTTAACTCCATATCACAATACCTGAATTATTCGCTTGTACAGAATAGATCCTTTCATGATTGGATACCATTTACACAAACAGTGGGGGATAATTTTCTGGGAAATTTACAATAATAATCGCTGAGAATCATTATTCCAAGTTTGCTGGACTAATATATAGCTTAATATGGCATGTAAGGCATTGATGTAGCAAGACCATCTTTATCTGCCTATCAACACTTCAGCAATCTGGGTGCAGCTCTCTTCTGCTTCCTCAGCCATCATGTATTCTCTGACCTAAGTCCTCAGGTTACAAGTTTGTCTGGGGCAGTTTTAATAAGCCCTTTGGGTGGTTCTTTTTCAGTTGAGAAAAATCTATCAAAATTAGCTCATTGAGTGTGATGGTAGGAAGGGAAAAGGTAAAAGAAATCAGAGGAAAGAGCTGGGAAGCAAAGCTGTGGATAGAGGTATAAACATACGTTTGCACTACGTAAATATATTAATTCATAAAAATAGAGGTATTGGCCTATCTACACATATTTACATGGCAATGCATCAGGGAAGTGGACAGACTTTGGTCATCTGATCAAGCCCTCCCTCAATGGAAGAACACTTAGTTCTAACAACCTGGCATTCTGTGATGCTCATCCTCCCAACATGATTGCTGGAGACAAAATGGGTACATAAGCAAGTGTGGTGAAGAAAGCTGATGGTGCCCAGCTAACAAAAGATAAAACATCTGGGGTCTTAAAGGCTTGGAGTTAAACAAAAGGCCATTTAGAAGGGAAGCAATAAGCCCACATAGAAAATGCACACCAGCCTGTGCGATCATGAGATGTCGATGGAATCAGGCAACAGGGACCAGAAGACTCAAAATAAAACAAAACAAAAACACTGTTGAGAATGAGAGGGGCAAGCAGAGACACAAAACCCATCTGTACATAATAGGACATCTCCAGACAGAAGAGTCACAAGGAAGGGATGAGTCAACCAGGGTGCAGTATAGCACTGATAAAACAAACATTCCTCTGGTTCTTTGAGGCTTCCTCACCCCCCTCCCCACCACTATTATGACCTCAGTCCTGCCTTTCAATTCTGACTAGATTGGAGCATGTACACTGGTACATATAAGAGCTTATGACACACCAAATCCAGTTCAGATAACCCTCTCAGGAACAAAAATGAGAGTAGTAATACTAGGAGTGTGGAAAGGAATCAAGGAGAGGGTGAGGAGAAGGGAGAACCAAACATGATGAGAGATGCATAGCCCCCACCCGCACCCAGGGGAATGAACAGAAACCTGGGTGAAGGGAGACAGTGGTCAGTGTAAGATATGAAAATAATACTAATTTATAATTTATCAAGGGGTCCCGGGGTGGGGGTGGGTAGAGAGGAGCTAATACCAAGGGCACAAATAGAAAGCAAATGTTTAGAAAATGATGAAGGCAACATATGTATAAATATACTCGATACAATTGATGTATGGAATGTTGTAAGAGCGCCCAATAACATTTTTAAAAGATTAACTCATTGAAATTAAATCATTATCATAATAGACCATTGCCATAGATTTCTGACCTGACTTCCCTGCCTTGCATTCATCTTTGAGGTCTTTCCAAACTTCTTTGAAATGTATAAATATATATAATGTATATATCTAAATTTGTTGTGTTATGTTGACTTTTTGGAAAGATTCAATGATAGCAGATTTCTATATTAATTAAAAAATTGATATTAGTTCTCAATTAAAAATGTTTTTATCCTTGGCGGGAAAAGTATCTTTTTTTCTTAAAGCACTCTAATGTTGTGCATAGGTTGATATCATCTTGAATAGCAAAAATGAGACTAAGACAATTGGTTACTAAGAGAAGAGGACTACAGCTATCCACTGATGTCATAGATGTATTTAAATCCATTTTATTAGGAATAATTTTATGCATGTATGAACTGAAACCCATGTAGCAAGCAGTACTTTTTGGCTCACCTTCATATGTGTGTGTGTATAAGTTCTAAAAAATAATCATAGTTAATTTTGGTCTGCCCAGCAGCCCTTGAGGAACCACAGATTTTTTTAGTCCATGTGGTTTATTTAAGGAGTGCCAGACCTCCATGTGGTGGACCCACTGGGGATTCCTACATTCAGCTCTTTGCAATCCACCTACCCCTGGGTTTTCTAACTACGGGAGTCAGCAAATTTCCTATCTTGATTAACTAGCTTAAGTAGATGTCTATAGTTTGAAATTGTAAGATGTCTAGCTATTATAGAAACAAATGTGGTCCAGTCTTGTAAAGTTTTATGTGTTATGCTCCCAAGACATTTGAAATAATGTAGTGTGTTATTTTTTTTCACTGCCTAGAGAAGTTCTTTCCAGTGTTTTTGTGTTTCTTTCTCTATGAAATATGTAATATATATATATATATATATATATATATATATATATATATATATAATTCCTCTCTAACATGACAGCCTGGTAATTATTTGAACAACTGTGTCATATTTTCTCTAAGTCTTTTCATTTCCAGGCTGAAAAGTTGCTAGAGGTTCAGAATAGAAAAAACAATGTGTATTATATGTGTTTAATGTTCAGCACTGACTCTGAGCATAACCAGTGTTTTAGAGTACTTAATCATAATTATATAGGCCAGTCACTCCTTATTCACTTATCATTTAGATATTTAGTTCAGCTCTATCCTCTGGAAAATATGCTTCTCTTGTCTGTGTCAAGAGTAAAGTTAGTAATAATGGCGACCATCACAAGAAGAATGTCTCTTAAAATTACCCGAACTTTATATGTAGACTATAATATAATTGTGTTAGTCTGGGTTGACTAGAGAAACAAATCCAGAGACACTTATATGTGTGTAATAGAGAAGTTTACATCAAAAAGTAATTGTATATTAAGAAAACACCCCAGCCTAGTCTAGATTAAGTCCATACGTCTGATATTAGTCCTTATGTCCGATACCAGTCTATAAATTCCTCTTCAGACTCACATAACGCATGCAATGACACCAAATGAAGGAAATCACAGGCCAGTGAAAGTCTTGTGGATCCAGTGGCAGTGGAAGCATCTCCACCCTGGCGTGGGTCTCCATGTGACTCATCCAGGTCCAGCTCTCTGGCTCCATCAGTGTAGCTCTATGTGACTTGTCAACAGCAATTTCTTGCAAGGAGTTAATGAGTTTCTGGTCTCCAGTGAGCTATTTATCTCTGTCAACCCTCCGAATGAGGTTATCAAGCTGTAACCTGATGACAGGCTAAACTCCACCACTTAACTCTTAATAGTCTCAAGTTGATACCAGATTATGTAACTGTCACAATAATATATTGTTTGCGCACATCATGTTAAAGAGCTATTATCTTTAATATTAAGATGAGGATATAAAGAATCATAGAGCTGAGATAAGGTTTACAAATTGTTAAGTAAAGGAACCAGGAGGTTTCAACCCAAACATTTCTTTCTCTCATGCCCTTACTGTCTGTCTACGCCACATTGCCTCTATCATGGGGATATATGATAGTTCCTAATTATTTGATTGCTCACTGTGGGGTAATCATTTCTAAACTGCTCCACAAGAGAGAGCTGAGGCGATCTGCTCCAGTGAAGACTTGCAGCCCAGGAAACCCTCTGTAGGGTCATGTGAACCTGAGTGGCGGAGCATTCTGTCTTTTTACAGTCAATTAGAAATGGTACCCGTCATTTGAAATCACTATTTTCCACACCTAAGCGCAACCTCTTTTTGTGCTTTCATCCTGCCAGTGCATTTGTTTTGCTGAAGGTCATCAATATCTCCCTAAGAGTTGTAATTTAAAGCTTATTTTCCTTATCAATTTTACCATCTCATGGACTGACTTTTAAATGGAAAATGGACCCCAGTGTATCAGTTTCCTATGAACGTTTCAAAACTTTATGATACTCTTGTTGGCCCCCAAACAAACAAAAAAAACCCCAACAAAACTGTATTCTCTCAGTTCCTGTGGCCAGAAGTATGGGATCAAGGTGTTGTTAGGGCTACACTCCTTCTAGATGCTCAATGGATGAATGGTTCTTTGCCTCTTCTGGCTCATAACAGGTGAAAGTGTTAACCTTGCAGCTGGCTTGCAGCTGCGTCTCTCTGCTCACCTTCCTTTTGTGTGTCTGTCTTAAAATTTTACCTATCTTATAAGGAGATGCTTAACTATAGGGCCTACTTGGTTAATCCTCTCACAATCTTTAACATAATCACATTTTTTATATTATAGCCACCTTTCACTACATAAGGTTTCAAGGATTAGAATGTGTACATGTCTTTCTGTGGATAATTATTTATGCAATTACATCTGTTTTTATGAGTTTAAACATATTTTCCTCTTAATTTTTGCATTTTCCCCATAAACAAATCCATCACTCCCAATACCTAAAAACTAAAGTATATGACATTAGAATAACTCTTTGGGGTTTATAATATCACACACACACAAACACACAGGTTTTATTACATGAAGGATTAGAAAATAAGGATAGACACAAGAGAAGGGATAGAAATCTACTACCTGAGAGTACCTTTTATGTGTCAGGGTCCATTATGTTACTCTTTACACCAATCTTGTAAATGAAGTATGGTTATGCATTTTTATCCAACACTCACATGCATAGATGCAAAACCCACTCGGAGTCAAATTAGAAGTAGATATAGAAAAAATACTCTGACCATGCCCTATTGCCCTCATCTCTTCTTACTCAGATCAAATTTAAAGACTTCTTAGTACAGAAGCTAGGGTTTTATAGCTTCACACTTATTTTTCATTTTTTTTCTTGTGCAATAATTTTATTTGCAATCAATAATTGTCATTAATTAGCTTGTTTATTTGGTTTTTGCTCATAATTTTCATCCACACTTTAGCTACAAATTCATTGTTGGAATTACAAATTTCCTCTTTTTATATTCAACCATATCAAATGAACCATCATTAATTTAATTTTAGAGATTGCTCTCATATAGGACTGACACACAGACTCATGAGTGAGACTTTTCATTTTCTGTCATTTTAGGGATTAGCTCTTCTTTTCTGGATTATTTTCTGTATTCTTTACCTTTATGGAATTATTATTTCATTTTTTATAATATGTTTACCTTTATCATGCTACATAAAATTATTGATAGTTTATGAGTATGAGAAGCAACACATCTTTAGTCCAATTTCCATTCTTAATTACTTGAATTATTTGAATTGTGGTGCTGGAGAAGAATATTGAAAGTACCATGTACTACTAAAATGACAAACCTATCTGTTTTTGGAAGAAGTACGACCATAGTGACTTCATCTTATATACATTGGACATGTTATCAGGAGAGACCAGTGCCAAGAGAAGCACATTATGCTTAGTAAAGTGGAGGGGCAGTGAAAGAGAGGAAGACCTTGTGTTAGTGTGGGTTCATGAGAGAAACAAATTTATGGACATTCATACGTGAAAGAGGAAATTTTATATTAAGAAGTAATTATGTATCAATAAAACACCCCAGTCCAGATCAAGTCCATCAGTCCAATATTAGCCTATATATCTGATACCAGTCTTTAATTTCTTCAGACTCATGAAACATATGCAATGACAGTGAATGCAGGAAGATCATAGGCCAGTGGATGGAAAGTCTGGGTCTCCATGTGGCTCTTCCAGCTTCAGGGCCCTGGCTGCCATCAGCAGAGCTTTATTTAACTTGTCAGCAGGAATGTCTCCCAGAGAGAGAGGGTGTCCCACCTCCAAGTAGGAAGACAGGAGTTTCCAGAATCCTCACGAGAAGGCTTTGTCCACACAGGTCTTTCATTTGTTATTACTTGATTGAAAGGCTAGACTCTACCTCTTTGCTCAAATTGACAGGAGATTATGTAACTGCTGCAACCCTCGAGGAGATGGATTTAGGATAGCTGCAACAATAGGCTCAGGCAAAGAACTGTGCTGTATTTCATTCTGTGTTCATAGGGCCGCTCATTATGGGTGGAAATGCCTCGATGACACTTAACCTCAAGAAAATAACATTTATTTTTTAAGTTGGTATAAAAGACAAGCTTCAAATAATGATTTCTCAGCTTCTAAAGAGAATGTTTAATTTTCCGTGTTCGTGTCATGAAAATTGGATGGCATTTTATTCAAGATTCTTTCTGTATCTACCATCCCTCCTTTCTATCTGGAAGAGCTTAAAGTCTTTTGTATTTTCCCCCTCAGTATTCTGACATTTTATGGTAATGAGCCGCATTATGTGGTTATTTTGCCTCAACTATTCTGCAAAATAAATCAGGGCAGTCAATCTGAAATTATGGTCTTCAGTTCAATGAAATTTTATTTCTTCTTCTAGATTTTTTGGGCTATATCCTCCTGGAATCTCAGTTTTTGGAATATCAAACAACCTAGAGAGTATTCTAATTGCATTATACTTATTCTTCTATTGTTTATGTCACAAATTGTTCTAGGGGATTTGCATCTTTCAGTATTTCCATTAAGATTGTTTTTTTTCCACTAGTTATCTTAAAAATCATTTTATTAGGGGTTCATACAACTCTTATCATAATCCATACATCCATCCATTGTCTCAAGCACATTTGTACATATGTTGTCATCATTATTTAGAAAGCATTTTATTTCTACTGGAGCCCTTGGTATCAGCTCCTCATTTTCCTCCCTCCCTCCCTCCCTTCCTCCCTCATGAACCCTTGATAATTTACAAATTATTATTATTTTTTCATGTCTTGCACTGTCCAATGTCTCTTCACACTCACTTGATTATTGCCCATCCCCCTGGGAGGGGATTAAAAATGGGTTATTGTGATAGGTTCCCCTTTTCTCCCCCCATCTTTCCCTTATCCTCCGGGTATGGCCACTCTCAATATTGTTCCTGAGGAGTTTATCTGTCCCATATTCCCTGCTTCTAGCTCTTATCTGTACCATGTACAAGCTCTGGTCTAGCCATATTTGTAAGGTAGCATTAGGGTCATGATAGTGGGGGAAAGGAAGCAGTAAAGAACCAGAAGAAAGCTTTATCGGTGCGACACTGCAACCTGACTGGCCTGTCTTCTCCCCACGACCCTTCTGTAAAGGGATGTCCAATTGCTTAAGGATTGACTTTAGGCCATACTCTCACCTGATTCACATTATGATCTTTTGTTCTGGACGTTTGATGCCTGATACCTGATCCCAAAGACACCTCATGATCACGTGGGATGGTGTGCTTCTTCAATGCGGGCTTTGTTGTTTCTCAGCAAGATGACCACTTGTTTATCTTCAAGTCTCTAGGACCACAGAAAATATATCTTTTGATAGCCAGGTACTATCAGGTTTATTGACCACATTTGCTTATGCACCCGCTTTGTCTTCAGTGGTCGCGTAGGGAAAGTGACCATCTCAGAGTGTCGGATTATTAGAAAAAAGTGTTCTTGTGTTGAGGGAGTACTTGAGTAGAGGCCCAATGTCCATCTACTTCCTTAATACTAAACCTATAAATATATGTACATAGATTTACTACCCTGTCGTAATATATAAATATATTTACATATATACATGGCTATATCTAGAGCGCTCTAAATGCCCTTTGCCTCCTAGTTCTTGCCTCTATTTCCTTTTACTTTCCTCTTGTCCCACTGTCATGTTCAGCCTTCATTTGGGTTTCAGTAATTCCTCTCATTTATATTTCCCTTGATCAAGCCCTGCCAGACCTCCTATACCCTCCTTACCATTGGTTTTCGGTCACTCTCCACAATTCCTCCAACACTTGTTATTTCCTGATTTTTTGAATGGGCTATCTTTGATGGTGTTAGGTGGTATCTCAAAGTTGGGTTAATTTGCATTTCTTTTATTGGGAGGGATCTGGAACATTTTCTCATATATTTATTGGCCATTTAGATTTCTGCCCTTGAGAAACTCCTGTTCAGGTCCTTTGCCCACCTCTTCAGTGGACAATTGAGTTTTTTTTTTTCTAGTTGTCAATTAGCGGAATATTGTAGATTTTTGTAATAAGACTTTTGTCTGACGTGTCATGGCTAAAGATGCTTTCCCATTCTATGGTCTCGATTGTTACTCTCTTGACGAATTCTTTCGATGTACACAAGTGTTTTATCTTTAGTGTATCCCACTTGTCAATTTGGGTTCCTCCGTGTTTGTGTTCCTTCCCTATTTCCAATAGCCTATGTATTCACAAAGTCGAAGTTCTCAGATTTGCTCCAATTCCCTCATTGATATACCTTATAGTTTGGGGTTTTATCTCGAGGTCTGTGATCCACCTTGAGTTTATTCTTGTGCATGGAGTGAGATAACTGTCTTGCTTCATTTTTCATCAGATGTATCCATATTTTCCAGCACCATGTATTGAAGAAAGCATCCACTTTCCGTTTGATATTTTTGGTACCCTTATTGAAGATCAATTATCTGTATGCTACTGATTTTATTTCTGGGGTTTCAGCTCTTTTCCATTGCTTTGAATACCTATCATTATACCAATACCACAGTGTTTCGACCACTGTGTCTGTATAGTACGTGCTAAAGTCAGGTAAAGGTACTTCTTGTGGAGTTATGGGTTAATTCTGGGATTCTTCCCTCTCCATATGAAGTTGGTAATCTGTTTTCCCAATTCTTTGAAGAAAGATGATGGTATTTGGATCGGGATAGCATTGAACTTATATAGTGCCTTTGGTAGAACTGACATCTTTACCTTATTGAATCTTATAATCCATAGGCATTGAATATCCTTGCTATTTCTTAATATATGACAGATATTTTCTATCCTACTTGAGATATAACATATGATCTGTTGCTATTTTATTATATATGCAGTGACTTCTTTTTTTAAAGGCTTTTACTAAAGTATTTTCTCACATTTTAGTTCTCATTAAATGTAAATGCTTTTTCATTTTTAATACTCGTAATCAGGCTTGACAAATAATAAGCACTTAAGGAATGCTTGTGGGCAAGTCAAGCAATGATGAAATGTCTTTCTTGTATATCACTACCTAATCTTAACTCATCAACTGTCTACCTAGAAAACAAGTAGACTAGAGTCATTATATCATGGTTCTAATCAAAGATCTATTTACTAACCTTGGGCAAGCTGTATAACTTCTCTGAGTTTCTTTGACTCACTAGAGGAAATTAAATGGGATAGCCTATGTAAGACCATTAGTACTATTGAAAATGAACATTCTAACAAAATAACGATGCATAAATTACCAAGGGCACATGAGGGAGTGGGGAGAGGGGAGGGAGGGAGAAAAAAAAAGAGGACCTGATGCAAAGGGCTTAAGTTGAGAGCAAATGCTTTGAGAATGATTGGGGCAGGAAATGTATGGATGTGCTTTATACAATTGATGTATGTATATATATGGATTGTGATAAGAGTTGTATGAGCCCCTAATAAATTGTTAAAAAAAAGAAAATGAATATTCTATGTGATTTGATTTCTTGTTAATTTGGTATTAATTTGGTGAGTATGAATTCTTTTACTGAATCTAGAATAAACTTTGTCTTCCAAAGGTTAACACAGACAATGTCCAGTTATTATGGCTTTAAATCACTTATTCTAAATCAGTTTTCATTATAAGTGTGCAGAAAGCATAAGTACTACATTTTAAATGATCATTATTTTGAAAAGATTCTGAATTTGTCTTTAGTTGGATAGTCATTCTATAGAAATTAACAAATCACACTCTGTAGGAATCATTTACTTCTTGTTTTAGCTGCACTGGAAATGGCAGAAAGCAAAACAACAAGAAAACTTGTCTGACAATACACTATGAAGACTCAGAGTACCCCTATAGTACAGGTCAAAGCTGCACATTTGAACCACGATGGTAACGTATACAAATGCAAGGCTCAGCAAAGACAGCTGTGTTTCTCACAGGAATAGCGCAACAATGCTTAATGCTTCAAGGCACTCTACAGGAAGGTTTTGTTGCTTCAAAACACTATTTACAATCACTGCACGTGTGTATATTTGCATGTGAGAGGATTAATCACATGTTTCCCAAGTCATAGATTTTACTTTTCAGTGGTGTGTTTAGTAGATTTGATCCCTAAATTAGTATGGGAAGCAATGATCTGTGAACACTCCACATGAAAAACTAAGAAATGCATAACTCTTTCAATGTGATTCCATTATCTCTGTAGTTTATATAGTCTGTGCATACAACAAAGATGACTATTTATCTTACTATAGGGATTCTCAAAATAACTTATGAGTATTGTGTTGAAAACTAATGAAAAATAAAGCACCTTTAAATTACATCTTTCAGTGGTTCAAATGCAATGATTTGTACTTGAGTGGCTGCAAATGACTAAACAATATTTTTCCAGTCCATAGAAATATTTTACTACAGATAAAAAAAGCATCAGATGTAGAAGAAAGAAAAGGATTCACTAAGAGTAAATGATAAAATTATGAAGATAAGCAGGGGCAACATTGCTATCACAGAAAAGTGACAGATATTGCTTGCCTTTAGATACACTTGCTACCGTAGGAATGAGTTTTAAAATAATTGAAAAATGAAAATATATATTTTCTTCTAGAACCAAATCATTAGAAGCTCAGTACCAAAGTAGTAATATTAAGCTGAGAATAAAATGGTCAGGATAATAGAGATAGGGATATGAGTTAAATTTAAATATTTATCAAATTTATGTTTTAATTTTTTTGCTTATGTTTTGATTTTGTTGTTCATTTAGATTATATTAGAATTACTGGGGCTGAGAATTTATCTGGATTTGTAGGCTAGAACAAGGACAGAGGATGAAGCAACCATGGTGATCAGGAGAGGTTTTATTATATGAAAGAATAAAAATTAAGGATAGATACAAGAGAAGAAGTAGAAATCTACACTATCTGAGTGCTTTGTACGTCAGCATTCATTATGTTACTATCTTCACCAATCTGGTGAAGGAAGTATGATTATACATTTTTATCCAACAGTAATGTCTTAGAGTCATGTCAGAGTCAAATCAAAGAAGATATGCAATTTTAGGGCATATAATTTGTAAGTATGACACAAAATTAGGGGCAAACACACGTATCCAAAATTCTTCCCACTGTTCACGTCCTTTTTCACAATGAAATACATAGGGATAAATTTAATGTTTCCATCCAAGCAGGAGCTGGCTAGTGAGTTTAAGATAATCATGAAACTGTCTATGGTAGACTTGTCTTGTTGGAGAGTTTCTTTAAAAAAATCATTTTATTGAGAGCTCTTACCGATAATAATCCATAATTCAAGTAGGTGAAGCACAATTGCTGCCACCACAATGTTTTCGTTCTTCTTGAACTCTTTGCTATCAGTTCCCTTTATCCCCTTCCTTCCCCACTATACTCCCAAGAGTCCTTATTATTATATTATATTATTATTATTGTTATTATCATTTTGCCATATCTTACACCATTGAATGTATCTGTTCTCCTATGATTCTGTTATTCACTCCCCTCAAGTGGTGCTGTCATTGCTATCAGTTCCCCTTCCACCCCCACCCCCTTCACATGTGCTCAGGGAATATTACTCCCATTACTATTCCTGAAGGGTCTATCTATCTTGGATTTCATGTATAGAATGATCTTAATTATACAAATGAACATACACAGATCTCACAAGATTAATGAGGTAAAAGTAGCACCATAATAGTAAGTGGAGGAAATATTAAAGAACTAGTGGATAGTTATGTGTTTCGTCCATGCTATACTCCATCCTGGATATATCATACAGGTGAGTTAGATCTCCACACTGGCTACACTCCTTCACATCAATCTGATTGCTTATTTTTGAATTTCTGATATTTATTCCCCTTGGCACTTCATGATCACACAGGCTGGTGTGCTCCCTCCATGTGGGTTTTGTTGCTTGTTTGCTAGAGGGCCACTTTTATAAACTTCAAGCCTTTAAGACCCCAGATACAATACTTTTTAATAGCTGGGGACCATCAGCTTTCTTCTCCATGTTTGCTTATACACCAATTTTGTCTTAAATGTCAGGAAGGTAAGTATCATACATTTTCACATTATTAGAACAAACTGTTCTAGTACTGAGGTAAGATTTATGTAGAGGTCCAAAGTCCATCTGCTTCCTTATTGTTTAGATAGATATATAGACAATATGCTTAAATTTATATATTTACATATATACACATCTATATTTATACCTATATATAATTTTTACTTTCTTTTTCCTCTTTCTTTTCTCCTGCTCTCTATCAATCACCTCTCAGTAATTCCTCTCAGATACATTTCAAGTGATTAAACATGACCAACAATGCTGCACCCGACTCTCCATCAATTTTAGATCCCTTGCTATTCACCTGTCTCTAGAGTTATTTGATCACACTCCCCTCCCCCTGCATCCTCCTTTTCCATGCACCCCTGGAACCACTGGTCCTGCTGCCGTCTCCTTGAGATTGCTAATCCTGCCTATTTTATAAAGATATACAACAATAGAGAAAAGGAGGGTGAGGAGGAGGAGGAGGAGGAGAAGGAGCAGGAGTAGGAGAAGAGAGGCCATACAAATAGATCCAAGCCTAACTGTTGTCCTGACCCAGAGTAGATGAGTATCCCAGTATTAAACAGCAAGCAGGCCCTGGTTATAATTCGGTCAAATCCCCTGTTCTTTCAGGGATTCATATCCCAGGACTCACCTAACAGCACTTAAAGCCTTTTAATTCTTAGCGATCATGTTGAGGGGCAGGGGCGCCTTCTACAAGACCCCGATACGCTTCATGTAGTCAAGGATGGAGTGGTCTAGTGTCCTACCCCCACTCAGTTACACCTTTAGATTTTCCCCAAACAGTTCAGACGAGGTGCCAAGCGCTGCCCCTGAGTCAAACGTCTACAATCAAGATTCCTCAGGAACTTTGCTCCCATTTCTGGTCAATATCACTTCCCTCTTGGTTTGCCACCATGTGAGTGGGTCAGACTGGCCACACTCCCTGAACTGTGTCTTCAGTGCTATCCTCTATATTGCTGTCGTCTAGGGAGTGGATATCCTGTCTTGAGCTGTTTTAGTTATCACCAAATTTCTTTCCATGGAGATTGCACATATTCACAAGACCACTAGCAGTAAATGAGAGCTTCTATCTCACCACATCCCCTCCAACATTTATTGCTTTCTTTTTATTTTTTTTAATTGGCCTATCCTTTTGGATATTAGGTGGTATCTCATGGATGTCTTTATTTGCAATCCTAGGTGGCTAATGATTGGGAACATTTTCTCTTATATGAGTGACCATTCAAGTTTCTTCATTTGTGAATCTTCTGTACCAGTCTTTTGCCTACCTCCTCAGTGAGCTATTTGTTTTTTTCTTATTGTAAGTTTGCAAGGTTCTGTAGATTTTAGTAATAAGCCCTTTGTCTGATATGTCATTACTAAATACCTTTTCCCAGTCTGTGGGCTCTCTCATTACTCTCTTGATGAAGTATTTTAATGCACACAAGAGTCTTATCTTTAGTATGTCCCAAGCGACTATTTTCTCTTCCTCTGGGTGTGCATCCTTCATGGCAGTCTGTGTAGTCACTGTGTTAACATTCTTAGCTTTATCCCAATTTTTTCATTGATGATTCTGGTAGTTTGGGGTTTTACCTCGAGGTCTGTGATACACCTTGAATTTGTCCTTGTGTATAAGGTGAGGAAAGGGTCTGGCTACATTCTTCTGCAAGTTGATATCCAGGTTTCCCAGTGCCAATTATCTAAAAGGACATCTGCTTTCCATTTAATTGGGCGTGGGGAGGAGGGGTACTTATCAAAGTTGTCCATATTCTGCTCTTTTTATTTCTGGATCTTCTGTTCTTATCCATTGTTCAACTATCTATGATTATATCAGTACCACGCTGTTTTGACAACTGTGGCTTCATAATAAGTTTTAAAGTCAGGTAATGCAAGACCACCCAATTTATTCTTCTTGTGGAGTTCTTTGCCAACTCTGGGTTTCTTGACTTTCTATATGAATTTAGTAGTCAGTTTTTCCATGTCTTAAAAAAATTATGTTAGTCTTTGTATCGAGATTGCATTAAACTTATATAGCACTTTTAGGTAGGATTCACAATCTTTACAATATTGAGTCTACTGATCCATGAGCATGGGATATTTTTCCATTTGTGAAGGTCTCTGGTGGTTTCTTTTACTAATGTTCTATAATTTTCCTCATACAGACTTTTTTTTGTATGTTAGGTATATCCTTAGATATTTCAATTTATGCTTGGCTATTGTGAAGCATACTACCTCCTTGATCTCTTTTTAAAATCCCATCAATTTTATATAGCAATTCAATTGACATCTGCTTGTTGAACTTATATCTTGTCATTGTACCATATGTTTCTATCAGTTCCAGCATTCCTATTTTGGAGCCTTTGGATTTCTCAATATATAAAATCATATAATCTGCAAATAACAAACTTTTCACTTTTTCTTTTCCCATACATGTACCTTTGATATACTTCCAGTGCCTTATATTAGTAGAAGGTTGTTGACTAGGAGTGCGGACAATGGACATTCTGGTCTGGTTCCTTTTTTAGTGGGAGTTTTTTTTTTGTTACTCTGTTATGGTAATGCAGGCTGTTGGATTTTCATATATAGCTTCAATTACGTTCAGGTAATTTCTTCCCAGTCCTATTTTCTCCTGTGTCTTTATTAGGAACTTTGTGTTGAATGTTATTGAATTCTTCTCAGCATATGCTAATATTATCATGTGGTTATTGTCCTTTTTCTTCTCAATGTGGTGGATAATTTAGATTTTTTTTTTCTTTTTAATGTTGAACCATCCTGGCATCCCTGGTATGAATCCCATGTAGTTTTCATGAATTCTTCTTTTAATGTACTTTTGTATTCTATTGGCCAAGATTTTGTTAAGGATTTTTGCATTTATATTCATTAGAAATATTGGCCTGTACTTCTATATTCTTGTTGGATCCTTGCCCAGTTTTGGTATCACTGTTATACTAGTTTCATGTAATGTGTTTGGGATTTCACTAGCCTTTTCTATGTTCTGGAAGAGCTTGTGTCGAATTGGTGTCAGTTCTTCCCAGAATACGTGGTAGAATTTTCCTGTGAAGCCATCTGGGCTAGGGCTTATTTTAGTTAGTAGTTCCTTGATAACTATTTCTTCTTCTTCTATGGTTCTGTTCCAGTTCTTGGGATTTTCTGGGAAGGGTTTGTTAATTTCAGGTATTTGTACATGTCTTTCAAGTTGTTGTATTCATTGGAGTATAGTCCTTTGTAGTCCTGTGTAATTAATCTTTTTATTTCATTGGGTTCCAGTTTAACTTATCGTTTTATGCCTCAACTTGGATATTGATGCCTGTTCCTTCCAAACTTTGTTAGGTTTGGTAACAGTTTGTCGATGCTGATAATCTTTTCAAAGAAGCAACTTTTTACTGAGTTGATTTTCGCCATAGTTTTTGTTTTGTTTTCCCACTCAGTTATCTCCTCCCTGATTTTTATAATCTTTTGCTATTAGAAAGATTATTCTATTGACCCTGTCACAAATTCTTAAGGTTTTGTGAAAAGGTGTTCACCATAAGTCTCTCTGCCTTCTTCATATGTTCATTTATTAAGCATTCTCTGATAACTGTCTTTGCTGTATCCCATAGATTTCAGAATGCTATATTCTCATTCTCTTTGGTTGCTAGAAACTTTCTAATTTCATCTCTAATTTGTAACAATACCCACTCTTTTTGAAGAAGTAAGTTATTTATCCTCTTTCTTTCATTGATTTTTGGCCTTATGGTGTAGTGGTCAGAAAAGGACATCTGAGTGACATCTATGTTTGGATTTTATCTAAATTGACTCGTGTCCCAACCTGTGGTCTATTTTTGAATATGTGCCATGTGAACTTGAAAATAATGTGAATCTTTTTGCAGTTAGATGGGGAGCTATGAATATGTCTATCAGGTCAAATTATCCTATTGTAGAGTTTAGTTATTTAGCCTCCTACTTCAGCTTCTCTCCCACTGATGTGTCTTTGGAGAGCAGTGTATTGAAGCTTCCTACCATGATTGTTGATTTTGTGATATCTTTTTACCACTTTTGAAAAATTTGATTGATATAGTTAGGGTATTATTGCTGTGCATATATATGCTTACTATGCTCTTTGGTTCTTGGTCTACTGCTTCCTTAAGCATTATATCATGCCCATACTTATATCTTATGTTCTGTACCTTGAAAGCGATTTTGTTAGAGATTAGAAAAGCAACTCCTGCTTTCTTTAGATTGCCATTAGCTTGATATACCTTCTGCAAACTTTGATCCTCACCCTGTTTTGGATGTGAACTTGTGATGTTTCTTTTTTTTTTTTCAATTAAAAAGTCATTTTATTGGGGGCTCATACAACTGCTATCGTAATTCATCTATACATCCATTGTGTCAAGCACATTTCTACATTTTTTCCCATCATTATTCACAAAACATTTGCTTTCTACTTGAGCCCTTGGTATCAGCTCCTCACTTCCCCCCACCCTCCCAACCCCCTCTCCCTAATGAATCCTTGATAATTTATAAATTATTATTATTTTGTCATATCTTACACTGTATGATATCTCCCTTCACTCATTTTTGTTGTTGGTCTCCCAGTTAGGAGGTTATATGTATATCCTCGTAATCAGTTCTCCCTTTACAACCCACCTTCCCTCCACCCTCCTGGTATCACCACTCACCTCTGGTCTTAAAGGGTTCATCTGTACTGGATTCCCTGTTTCCAGTTCCTAACTGTACCAGAGTACATCCTCTTGTCTAGCCAGATTTGTGAGTTAGAATTGAGTTTATGATAGTGGGGAGGGGAGGATGCATTTAAGAACTGGAGGAAAGTTGTATGTTTCATCATTGCTACACTGTACCCTGAATGGCTCATCTCCTCCCTGTGACCCTTCTGTAAGGGTATGTCCAGTTTTCTACAGATGGGCTTTGGGTCACCAATCTGCACTCCCCCTCATTCACAAAGATATTATATCTTTGATCCCTGATACCTGATCTCTTCAACGCCTTGTGATCACACAGGGTGGTGTGCTTCTTCCATGTGGACTTTGTTGCTTCTGAGCTAGATGACTGCTTGTTTACCTTCCTTCAAGGTTTTAAGACCCCAGATGCTACATCTTTTGATAGCTGGGCACGATCAGCTTTCTTCACCACATTTGCTTATGCACCCATTTGCCTTCAGCAATCATAATGGGAAGGTGAGCACACAATGATATGATTTTTTGTTCTTTGATGCCTGATACCTGATACCTTCGGCACCTCGTGATCACACAGGCTGATGTGCTTCTTTCATGTGAGCTTTGTTGCTTCTGAGGTAGATGGCCTCTTGTTTACCTTTAAGTCTTTAAGACCCCAGATGCTATAGTTTTTGATAGCCAGACACCATCAGTTTTCTTCACCACATTTTGTTCTTCTTTTTTAATTAAAAATTTTTTTTCTTTCTTTATTTTTTAATAAATCTTTTTATTGAGGTGCATACAACTCTTTTTTTACATTTTATTAGGGGCTAATACAACTATGATCACAATCCATACATATGCATACATCAATTGTATAAAGCACACCCGTACATTCTTTGCCCTAATCATTTTCAAAGCATTTGCTCTCTACTTAAGCTTTGCATCAGGTCCTCTTTTTTTCCCTTCCCACGCCGTTCCCCCCTCTTTCATGAGCCCTTGATAACTTATAGAATGTTATTTTGTCATATCTTGCCCTATCCGGAGTCGCCCTTCCCTCCCTTCTCTGATGTCCATCTCCCAGGGTGGAGGTCACATATGGATCCTTGTAATCAGTTGCCCCTTTCCAACTCACTCTCCCAGCCTCACCCCTCACACCCCTGGTCTTGAAGTCATCGTCCACCCTGGATTCCCTGTGCCTCCAGCTCCCATACGCACCAGTGTACAACCTCTGCCCTATCCAGTCCTACAAGGTAGAATTCACATCATGGTAGTTGGGGGGAGGAAGCATCCAGGATCTGGGGGAAAGCTGTGTTCTTCATCGGTACTACGTCGCACCCTGACTGACCCATCTCTTCTCCTAAACCCCTCTATGAGGGGATCTCCAGAGGCCGACAAATGGGCCTTGGGTCTCCACTCTACACTTCCCCCTAAATATGTTGCATGATGCCTTATACCTGGTCCCATTGGCACTTCGTGATCGCACAGGCTGTGGTGCTTCTTCCATGTGGGCTTTATTGCTTCTAAGTTAGATGGCCTCTTGTTCACCTTCAAGCCTTTAAGATCCCAGAAACTATCTCTTTCGATAGCCAGGCACCATCAGCTTTCTTCGCCAATTTGCTTATGCACCCGTTTGTCTTCGGCGATCATATCATGGAGGTGTGCAGCCAATGATACGATTTTTTGTTCTTTGATGCCTGATAACTGAGCTCTTTGGTTCCACACGATCACACAGGCTGGTGTATTCTTCTATGTGGGCTTTGTTGCTTCTGAGCTAGATGGCTGCTTGTTTATCTTCAAGCCTTTAAGACCCCAGACTTTATATCTTTTGATAGCCGGGCACCATCAACTTTCTTCACCACATTTACTTGTTCACCCGCTTTGGCTTCAGCAGTTGTGTCGGGAGGGTGAGCATCATAGAGTTCCAATATAATAAAAGAAAGTATTCATGCATTGAGGGAGTGCTTGAGTAGAGGCCCAAGGTCCTTCCGCCACCTTAATACTTAACCTATAAATATAGACACATAAATCTATTTCCCCCACCTCATATATATATTTGCATGTACATGTCTTTGTCTAGACCTCCATAAATGCCCCTTGACTCCTAGCTCTTTCCTCCATCTCCCTTGACTTTCCTCCTGCCCTACTACCATTCTCCGTCCCCACCTGGGCTACAGCTATACTTCTCTATGCAACCTTACCCTTGATCATTCCCCACCAGTCCTGCCACTTCCCCCTCACTACCATTTTGGGTCCCATGTTGTTCCCTTGTCCCTGTGTTTGTTAACACCACTTCCTTACCCCCTTACCCCCTACCACCCCAAGTCCCCCCGGAACTGTCATTCCCATTGTTTTTCCTCCAGATAGTTCATCCAGCCTGTCCTATTCAGACAGACCTGTGGAGACATTAACATGCACGAAAACAAGACATAGGAAAACAAAGCAACAGTATACCACCAGACAACAAAATAACAAAAACAAACCGCTGACAAAGAACAAAACAAAACACTTCACGAAAGAAAAGCTTGTAGTTAGTTCAAGGATCGTTTGTTGGATTATATTTTCTTATATACGCATTTTCTTCAGTGATTGCATTGGTAAGGTGAGCATCATGGAATGCCAGTTTAATAGAACGAAGTGTTCTTGCTTTGAGAGAGTACTTGAGTGGAGGTCCAATGTCCTTAATACTAAACCTATAAATATATCCATATCGATCTATTTCCCCATCCTCACATAAAAATATATTTACAAATATACATGGCTGTATTTACACCTTTAAATAATCCCTTTGACTCCTAGTTCTTTCATGTATTACCTATTACTTTCCTCTTGCCCCACTAATATGTTCAGCCTTCATTTGGGTTTCAGTAATTCCTTTTGGTAACATTTCCCTTGATCAATTCCTACCAAGTCTCTTACGCCCTCCTTGCCACTTATTTTGAATCACTTTTTTTCATCTTTTCCCTGAGTTTGTTAACACCAATTTCTTTTCCCCCACCTCCCCTTTCCCATGTGCCCCCGGAAACATTTGTTCTGTTGTTTTTTTCCTCCAGATTGTTTATCCAGCCTATCTGATCTAAATAGACCCGCAGAGATAATAATATGCACACAAAAACAAGACAGATCAAAACAATGCGAGTGAAAAAAGAGAACAAACAACAGCAACAAAACCAATGACAAAAAAAGAGAAGCCTGTAAATAGTTCAGAGTATTTTTGTTGACCTTTAGGAGTGTTTTCCAGTCTAGTCTGATGGGGTGCCAGTCCCTGGCTCCAAAGTTTTTTGTACTCCCTCGGGACTTTCTTGCTCAGATCTCCTTTCTGTTCTGTTGTGCAACTTTAGTGTTTTGTCTTGGTGTGGTGGAGTCAGATTGGGCACAATTCCCACACTGTATCTCAAATATTGTCCTCTGTAGGGCTATTGGTTAGGGAGGGATATCTTGTCTCATAGTGGGTCCTGACATATGGTCCTGTGCATTGCCTGCTTTCAGCCAGGATATCATCCTAAAGGCTTGGTGGGCCAGGATGTGCTCCATTTCCTCTTCTTCCCTCTTCATTTGCTCCCATGCGCTCTGATCAGACATGTCCCTCTCCCTGAACTGTAGCTTCAGTGCTGTCCTCTGAAGTAAATTCTTCTGGGGGGAGGGGAAGTTGTCTATTCAGTTGGGATTGGGACTGGCCCCTCATACCTCTCTACTGGTTCTCTGCTTTGTGCCGGTATGTTGCATTCACATCTTGGAGCACTGGGTTGAAATGTGGTCCATCTTTCACTATGCAAAAATGTCAACAATATCCTCCCCCGTGGATGGGTTAGTGCCCTGTTCACCCACTACCCATTTCTCTTGTAGGTAATTGCATGTTCCCCTACCCTGGATTTAAGCCATGTATGGCCTTCATGAATTTACTCTGTTTCCTGACATACAAACTGTGCCCTATAGTTTTACTGCCTTTGTTTCATTCCCGCCAGATGGTGGCTGTCTTGACCCTTGCTAGTATTGGTGCTCTTTCACTAGAAGCTGCTATGTTCATTGGTCAATACATGACTGGTGGCATTTCCCCCCAGGCGCCTGGTATGCTTCATTAGCATACTTACCTGTTCGATCACAGTTGCCCACCATTTCTTCCTTATTTGGGAGCTGCACGACTATTGGCTACCTCAGCTGTACCTTATTGCTTTTTAAGCCTCTGCTCTCAGCTCAATAAACGAGGCTTGATCAGATTCCTGTCTTGCCTCCATCTCTACGCGCCCTTGCCCATCTTCATTCCCAATCCCTGTTTCAGATATCTACGTTGTTGATGACCCGCAGGACAGGGCATTCTCTCTCTTTTTTCTCCGCCCCACATACTTTTTGTTGGCTACCATAGGTAGCCCTGAATCTGGTCTGGCCCCTGCCATGCTACCTGGACCTCATCCCAGGTATGTTTGTATACAGTAGCTTTTTCCCTATGCCCATTTTGCATTTTTTTAAAGCTTACCTAACCAAACTCATGTTGTACTTGTCTTTTTGTGCTTGGCTTACTTCATTTAGTATAATTTCCTACAGTTCTTCCCATGCAGTGATATGATTCATGCATTCATCACTTTTTAGCAATGCATAATATTCCACATGCTTTTTAGCAATGCATAATAAATACTCCACTGTATATATGTATCACAGTTTTTAAATCCATTTGTGTGTTGATGGACTGTGGGTTGTTTCCAACTCCTTGCAATTGTGAATTCTGCTGTGATAAACATTGGAGCACAGATGTGTGACCATGGTTTGTTTCTTTTCTCTTCTGGATATATGCCAATTAGGGGGATTGCTGGGTCCTATGGTAGTTTGATTTCCATCAGTTTTAGATATCGCTAAATCGATTTCCATAGTGGTTATCCATGCCTACAGGTTCACCGGCAGTGGATGTGAGTGCCTATCTCAACACTTTCCCTCCAACACTTGTTATTTTCTTTTTTGTTGAAATTGGGCTCTATCTTTTATGGTGTTCAGTGGTATCTCATAGTTGTTTTAATTTGCAATTCTCTTATGGCTAATGAACATTTTCTCATATGTTTATAGGCCATTCAGATTTCAGGCTCTGTGAAACTTCTGTTCAGGTTCTTTGTCCACCTCTTCAGTGGGAAGTTAGTTTTTCTCTTATTATAAGCTTGCAAAGTGTTATAGATCTTAGTAATAAGGCCTTTTCTGATGTGTCATTGTTAAAGTTGTTTTCTCAGTTCATTGACTCTCTAATTACTCTCTTGATGAATTCTTTCAATGTACACAGGTGTTTTATCTTCAGTATATCCCACTTGTCAATTTGTGTTTGTGTCCTTCCCTATTTTTGATAGCCTAAGAATTCCCTGCACCAAGGTTCTCAGGTTGTTCCCAATTCCCTCATAGATGGCCCTAATAGTTTGGGGTTTAACCTTGAGGTCTGTGATCCACCTTGAGTTTATTATTGTGCATGGAATTAAATAAGGGCCTTGTTTCATTGTTCTGCAGGTAGATATCCATTTTTTCCCCAGTACCACTTGTTGAAGAGGGCATCTGCTTCCCATTGTATATTTTTTGGGCCCTTAGCAAAGATCAGTTGTCTATATGCTGATGCTCTTATTTCTGGGTTTTCAGCTGTTTTCCATTGGGCTGAGTATCTGTCATTATACTAAAACATGTGGTATTGAGCACTGTGGCTGTATAATAAGTGCTACAGTCAGGTAAAATAAGCCCTCCCACTCTGTCCTTCTTCTTGAGATGTTTTCTACTATTTCTGGGCGTCTTCCCTCTACGTATGAAGTTAGTAATCAGTTTTTCCAATTCTTCGAAGAAGGATGGTGGTATTCATATCAGGATAGCTTTGAACGTATATAGTGCCTTGGGCAGAACTGACATCTTTACTATATTGAGTCTTTCAATCCATGAGCATCGGATAATCTTCCAGTTGTTGAAGTCACTCTTGGTTTCTTGTAATAGTGTTCTGTAGTTTTCCTCATACATATCTTTTGTTCTTTTATTCAGGTATATTCCTAGCTATTTCAATTTGTGCTTGGCTGTTCTGAAGGGTACCACTTTTTTGATCTCCTCTTCTGTAGACTTATCTGATGTGTTTAGCAGTTTGTTAGACTTCTGTTTGTTAATCTTGTATCATGCCACTCTGCCATATTCCTCATTGCTTCCATTATTCCCTTGTGGAACTTTTGGGATTTTTTATATATAAAATCATATAATCTGCAAATAATGTTTCACCTTTTCCTTACCAAGGTGCATACCTTTGATGTCTTTTCTTTGCCTTATGCTGTTGGCTAAAGCCTCCAGTATGATGTTAAATAAGAGTGGGGACAAGGGGCATCCTTGTCTGGTTCCCTTTTTAAGTGGGATTGTGTTTGTCTTTTTCTCATTGACTACGACATTGGCTGTTGGTTTTTCATATATAACTGTATTATCTTGAGGACTTTTCCTTCCACTCCTATCTTCTTGAGTGTCTTAAAGAGGACTTTGTGTTAGATGTTGTCCAGTGATTTTTCTGCAGCTATCGATATTATCATGTGGTTCTTATTGTTTTTCATGTCAATGTGGCAAATGATACTAATAATCTTTGGTTATGTTGAACCATCCCTGCATTCGTGGTAAGAATCCCATTTGGTCATGGTGAATTAGTTATTTTATATATCTTTGTATTCTATTGGCCAGTAATTTGTTAAATATTTTTGCATCGATGTTCAAGATATTGGTCTGTAGTTCTCAATTCTTGTGCAATCCCTGGTCCATTTTGGTGTGAGGGTTATACTAGCTTCATAAAAGGAGTTTGCTGTCTTTTTCTATGTTCTGGAAGAGATTGTATAGGGTTGCTATCAGTTCTTCCCTGTCAGCTTGGTAGAATTCTCCTGGTCCAGGGGATTTTATTGTATTAGAAATCCCTTGAAAACCTTGTCTATTTCTTCTATCGCTATGGGTCTGTTGAGATTCTTTATATCCACTTTGGATAGTCTAGAAAGGCATTGTTTTTAAGATTTTGTCTATGTCTCCCAAGTTGTTGAATTCATTGGAATACATTCCTTTGTAGTAATGTGTAATTATCCTTTTGATTTCATTAGGTTCTGTTGTAATGTCCCATCTTTCATCAATCATTCTTGTGATTGAGATTTGTTCCCTCCTTTCTTTGGTTAGATTTTCCAGCAGTCTGTCGATTCTATTTATCCTTTCAAAGAGCCAAGTTTTAGCAGTATTAATTTTTTCCATGATTCATCTATTCTAATTATATTAAAAATGTATACATCTTTTCCATAACATCTCTAACAAGTGGCCAACTAACAGTGGTGTGGAAATTCTACTGAAAATCCTACCAGTCAATGCACTTCTGTCTAGAATTTTCTTTTTCTTTTCAAAGCACCATTAATGCCTTCTTCTCTGAGTTCAATCATTGGATCTGGTATTTGGAGTATGATGGTAGTTACAAGTGGCAGCCATATAGCCTAGATGATGAGATTGGAGCCACAGAGGGGCAGCAAACTAAAAACAAAAACCCCCAAAACTTCACACATGGTCTCAATTTATTTACAAAAGAAGCAAACCAAGTTCCAAACTGAAGTAGCATGGGAACACTCATATAGGGGAAGACAGGATTAAATTAAATTGCTCAAATTTTCCAACTTCTTTGTGCCACCATGCACTGCCAAACGTGTAACAAACCTCAGAAATGAATATTGTTTCTTAATAATTGGCCATCAGGAACTAATTTTATCATATTTAAGTTTAAGGTTCATCTGAAGTATCACACATAATGTAACCTATAGCAATTTTTCTTTTAGGCTTAGTACTTCTAAATAAGTTTGTATTTTTGATAAATTATAAAGCATCTCTCACACCACTTTCCTGCCTCACTTTTCCTCACTTTTATTTTAATAACAATGTAGTCTCTTGCACAAGTGTCTTAACTAAAGAACAACTATAAAAAATAGCCAACAGAGGAATATTGAGGTATACTGGTATGAAAGAAGAGAAAGGGTAGTGTTTTTAAATATATGGTTGTGCAAAAGCATGGTAAATTTTAGGCTTTTTGATGATAAGAAAGCAGGGAATCACATAGGTCAGGCTATATTTTATCAGGTGATATTTTACTCAAGCCCCAAATCAGAGTTGCTGGGTTAAATGCAGGATACCCAGTTAAATTTGAAATACAAATAAACATTAGATGTATTACATGTAAGTGATTTTCAGATAATACATTGAGTATATTTATACTAAATATCATTTTTTGCTTATCTGATTTTCAAATTTTAGCAAGGCATGTTATATTTTTATTTGGTAGCTGTGGGGACACTGAAATTGTGCAAATTCATACCAGAGGATTAATGTGTCAATATCTCTTAGAACTATATAAGACTCCATGATGCTGCCTGATATATCTACCTTAAATTGATATTGAAGCCTAGATCTAGGCAATTTTCAAAAATCTTTCACAAACTATATCTATAAACAAAATAACTTTAGCTAGTCCTATTTTATAAATGAGGAAATTGGTGCTTATGATGTTCAAGAGACTTATCCAACTTCAAAATACTACAAAGAGATGACACCAGGACTACTGCCTGGATCTTATGATTGCAAGCCCATATTCCCTGGATACTTCAAAATAATTAATTGGATTATACATAATGAAAGCCATCTAGTCATATTAGTCACAATCACCATCCCTGGGCAATAATTATATGTCTTGGAAATAGCCACTCTACTTTAAATTTTTTTTAAAAGGCCATGGGAGCATCCCAAGCCAACTGTGTCCAGGAAGCAATGTGAAACATGTTAGGGGTCCTAGATTACCATGCACAGGCATGATCTGGCTGCTGGCTTGTGATATTCCCTCAGTATGTCTCTAAAACGATGCAGCTTTTTATATATTTCTATTTTCATGCATTGAGATATACTTTGGTGTCAAGTAACTAGCTAGTTGTTAAGCATAATTAACAGGCATTATATTGCTTTTTTAGCTACAGGGGGATGAAAACAATTTTCAACAGTACAATTCACAGATCTGGAGTAACCGAATAGGGTGTTGCATCTCACTACATTTTCAGGGATGGAATGCACAGAGACATAGACTTTGCATTTAAAATGCATCCCTTCTGTGAGATGCTGAGTGATGTTCTTGGAACAAGATAAAATTGACCGGGATCTGTAAAAAGGTAATCAACTATTCCTTGTGCACTGAAACCAGCGAATATATGTACACACTGCTTTGCGAATCTGTTCATTTAGTTACAGAACAGATGTCTGAGAGGCTCTTGGCAGGCCCCACTCTGTCAAATAGTCCAGTTTTGACAGTTACTTGCTTGAGGGATGGCTGAAGTGCAAAGTATTTCTGAACAGAATATCATATTCATCTGGATGTTAATTACTGTGTCTGCCTTGGTATAAATAATTAATTATGTAAAACCCACACAGCTGCTGCTGGACAGAGTTAAGTGACTTGCTGTCAAAGTCTCAGAGTTCCAGAAAGGAAAAGGGATTTAGAAAAACATGTTCTACAACAGAGGTGGAAGAAAGAAGAGGGGATATGTTTGTCTTGATCCTTCTGTGATCAGATGAGAAAGTGTGTGTGTGATTCAATTATCTTTTTCAGTTATTGTAACTATCTTCTAGGAATCCAAGTATTACATTAGAGCAGCATTACAAATCAGACTCTTAAAACTATCTTATTGTACAATCATCTCCATTAGTTGCTTTATCTAAAACACCCTTTGGAATTGGATGTGGCGGTCACACTAAGTTAAATGAGTTTTTTTTTCTTAAGAAAGTTGATAGCACTAAATTATTTTATTCATTTTACAAGCACCTAAAACTTGATGAGTTATCACTGTATGGATGTATAGAGTGCTTTGAAATGATCATTCATTCATTTTTTAAAAAAGATCTCTACATGAATGGAGCAAAGTGGAAACCACTGTTTTCATGTTTAAATATCACTAGATGTTTGATATAAGGTAAATGCTGATATCAAGTAGCATAATTTTATTTTTGGAAAATAAAATTTTATTTACAACACTGATAGGAACAAGGGTGCAACATGCTGTAAAGCTAAAATTATGGGATACTTACAAAATAGTTTTGTTTTATGCAAAAGTTGGTATTTCTCTAATGAGGCACACTGACAGATCTTACAAGGAATTTTAGTATAGGAAAAGGGACAAAATCTCCCTTTAATGTATGGCATAGGTGTATGGATGCTTGCTATCAAGTTATGAACTGTGAGTTCCTTGCTCTTTCACTTCCTATCTGTATTGCTTAGGATATGTCACATAGCATTTTCTGAGCCTTGTTTTCCTCATATATGAATGAGAGATCCCTGTGTATAGTCTGCATAAAGAGCTTTGATGGCTTAGTAGTTACTCATTGGGCTGCGATCATTAAGTCCATCAGTTCAAAGTCAGCTGCTCTGAGAGAGAAAGAGAGGGCTTTCTACTCCTGTACAGTTCCATTCTCAAAAACTCACAGGGATAGGTGGGGACGGAGCATGATAGTCAGACAGGAGGAAAGTCAATGGAAATAGAGGAAAGAGTTAAAAGGCAAAGGGCATTTATAGAGGTCTAGACAAAGACATGTACATATGCAAATATATATATGAGGATGGGGAAATAGATCTATGTTCCTATATTTATAGGTTTATTATTAAGGTAGTGGAAGGACCTTGGGCCTCTACTCAAGCACTCCCTCAATGCAGGAATACTTTCTTCTATTAAATTGGCATTCTATGATGCTCACCCTCCCGACACAGCCGCTGAAGCCAAAGAGGGTGAACAAGCAAATGTGGGGAAGAAAGCTGATGGTGCCCGGCTATCAAAAGATATAGTGTCTGGGGTTTTAAAGGCTTGAAGATAAACAAGCAGCCATCAAGCTCAGAAGCAACAAAGCCCACATGGAAGAATACACCAGCCTGGGTGATCATGTGGTCCCGAAGGCATCAGTTATCAGGCATCAAAGAACAAAAAATCATATCATTGGGTGCACACCTCCATGATACGATCGCAGAGGACAAACGGGTGCATAAGCAAATGTGGTGAAGAAAGCTAATGGTGCCCGGTTATCAAAAGAGATAATGTCTGGGGTCTTAAAGGCTTGAAAGTAAACAAGAGGCCATCTAGCTCAGAAGCAACAAAGCCCACATGGAAGAAGCACACAAGCCTGTGTGATCACGAGGTGTCGAAGGGATCAGGTATAAGGCATCATCAGAAAAAAAAAATCTTACCATAGTGAATGAAGGGGGAAGTGCAGAGTGGAAACCCAAAGCCCATTTGTAGGCCACTGGAGATCCCCTTTCAGAGGGGTCAAGGGGAGGAGATGAGTCAGTCAGGGTGCGATGTAACACCGATGAAGTATACAGCTTTCCTCTAATTCCTAAATGCTTCCTCCCACCCAACTCTCATGACCTGAATTCTACCTTGCAAGTCTGGATAGAGCAGAGGATGTACACTGGTGCAGATTGGAGCTGAAGGCACAGGGAATCCAGGGCAGATGATACCTTCAGGACCAGGGCTGTGTGGGGCGATACTGGGAAGGTAGAGGGTGAGTGGGTTGGAAATAGGGAACTGATTAAAAGGATCTACATGTGACCTCCTCCCTGGGGGATGGACAACAGAAAAGGGGGTGAAGGGAGGCGTCAGACAGGGCAAGATATGACAAAATAATAATTTATAAATTTTCAAAGGCTCATTGGGGAGGGGGGAGCAGGGAGGGAGGGGGTAAAAAGAGAACCTGATGCAAAGGGCTAAGTGGAGAGCAAATGCTTTGAAAATGACGAGGGCAAAGAATGTACAGATTTGCTTTACACAATTGATGTATGTATGGATTGTGATAAGAGTTGTATGAGTCCCTAATAAAATGTTAAAAATAATTTTAAAAAACTCACTGGGGCAGTTATACCCCATTCGATAGGTTCCCGGTGAGTTTGAATCTACATGATGGCAGTGAATTTTGTTGACTGAATTAAAAGAAATAACCCATATGAAAGCACTTTGCAAAATGGGCTCTATTTATAATATGAAATATTCTTTAACATAGAACAATTTACTATTGAGTACTTATTATTTCTAGTGTTCCCTCTGCTTGTTGTAATTCTTTCTTTTTAAATCTATTTCTTTATTTATTCACTCAACAAACTTTTGTTAAATTCAATTCATCTATGAGACCCTGAGTTAGTCATGAAATACAGCAATAAATATAAAACAGAAAAAAATCTCTACTAGTTTCCTGAGTTTGCAGTCCAGTTATATTATACATGTAAGAAAATACGTTGTCTTAGTGGATGCATTAACAAACAAGTATATTCTGTGACAGTTATGATAGAAGTCTGAATTCAAGACTGACTCCACGGGAAAGCTTCTCCTCTCTGTTGGCTCACTGTTTAGGAGGAAGATCCTTTTAGCATCTGTGAACCAACGTTCCCTGGAGATCTGCTTGTGTCTTGGTATCAATCTTCTCCTGGGTCTTGGACATTCCCAGTGCAGAGACCTTGAGGCCAAAGGATTAATTTCTCTATTGATTCTTTTTTCCTGATGGTACTAGGTCGCTCTCTGTTTGCTTCTCTCTTTTTTTATCTCTTGTTTAATAAATAGTGTTGTAAGTCACACCCAAGGGAAACTTTGGTAACATCTGATTAGGTTCATGAAGGATTCATAATGTTGTATCTTACAGTTGATTGGCTTATGACATTGGATTATATCATCTAAATAAAAAGACAGACCCACACATGGATAGTATGAAATGGCAGAATTTTAAGCAAGAACAAATTCCCTTAAGGGAATTCGGCCTCCTCCTTGTCCCCTAAGGACAGGTCATGTTCTGGAGGCTAGCAGGCTATGGGGAGGTCATTGGCACTGAGGTATAGTTCATGAGGAGGATGAGAGGAGAAACGAATTCTGTCTTCTCTGCTTTATAAGATATACTAGGTATAAAGAGCACAGGGAGATCACAGAGCAAAACCACAGCACACAGCAGTTTTACTGTAATTTCCATTATGGAAGGTATGCCATGTGATTATAATCAGTTTTATTTTCTTGACAGAGCAATTAGATTGAAGAAAATTGAGGTTGTATAAAAAAGTGAAAAGAAATCAACATATGTGCCTTTAAGGAAATACAAGTCTGTAATCATTTTATTGATTTCATTTTCTTCTGATTGAACTTTGACCTAAGGATTTCCAAAGTACTGCCATAAACTAAGAACATATCTAAGATACGTGAAAAGAAAGGGGACTTGTAGCATTTTCTTTGAATATTTACATGTGACACCTTTAATATTCCATCAAATATATATAAATGTTAGAATATATTTCATTCAAAATGATTCTAAGGGTGATATTTTTATTGTAAACTCTTTAGAATCAATAGCTGGTCACATTAGAATTTCTGAACTTAAAGTCCTCTCTCCTTAAAATTTTAAATGATGTCCCTTTTCCTCACATATTTCTGCCCTTTTAAATTGGGATTATTTGGTAATTATTTCTGGATTCCTATCTGTTGTTTTTCATGCTGCAGTATAATGCAGATGTTTGAGTTGAATATAGTTAGAGAAAATTTAGGTAAACTTTTTATTTCTGTTTAAGCAGCATTGGACGTACAATTAGTCACAGTATTACAGCTAGTTTTTCAAGGGCATATACAAGTCAAATCCACCACTAATTTACATTATAGCCACTGAAGAAGTTGGGTCTCATATTTAGAGTAATCCTAGTGGCCTACTCAGGGCTAATGTGACCTTTAAATGGCTCGATATTTTGAATATATCAATTCACTGCCATCTACTGGAAATAATTATTCATCCAATGATGAATAATATGGGAAAGAGATGGTATCATGTTGTGCAAATGCAGTCTATTACTAGAATAACTGATTTTTCTCTTTTTCAATCATGTATTTACTTATATATATCTTATTTTAGAATTAACATCACAATAATTGTTTGGGATACAAATATAAGTACACAATGGCAAACGTGTTATAATGAAAGGTACGTATATCTCCATTCTACCGCTCCTAATCCTTCTCTATAAATGCAGCCACATATCAAATTTTTCTTAGTTCTTCTGATGTTTACCTCTGTCAATATTAATCATATGCTTAAAGTACTAATGTTGATGTTGAATATTAACTTGTAGGGGCAATGGTGGTGCAGTGGCAGATTTCTCATCTTCCTTGCAGGTTTGATTCCTGGCCAATGCAACATATGAGTAGCAATAGGTTATGGGCTGCTCAGTTGCTGAATGGGTTTAAATTGAACTCCAGACTAATATAAACTAGGAAGGAAGACTTAGTAGCCAACTTCTAAAACCAACAAATGAAACCTATGAATCACAATTGTTTAATTCAGAATTGCTCATGGAAATAGTACAGGACCAGGAAGTGTTCTGTTCAGCCATCCCTGGGGTCACCACAACGCAAACATTTCTAAGAACAAACACAACAACACTAGCCTTTAGTTTGCATCATTTCTTCATGCTTGAGCATTTCTCCTATACCAAGTATTCTTCAGAAGATAAAGGGTAAAGCTGCTATTAAAAACATACGATAGATGATGATTATATTCTAGAACTGGATAGAAAAATATGCAAGTAGATGTGGAATATAATTGTACATAATGTTTGGTTCTGTGGAATAAAGATCTTGTTTTAAATGAAAGGAACTTCTATGAGGATGCTTTAAAAATTTATGGAAAAATTGAATGAAAGGATAATGAAAAATTTCCACAAAGTTTTTGAAGACCCCATCATCAATCACTGAAGGATTGTAATCCATATAATCTGAAGTCAAAGGAAGGATCAGTATCATGACCAAATTGTGAGAATCCAGTATGCGCAAAGCGATGGATGTCAGTGAAAGTTCAAGACTCATTTGGGGAACTACATAGGAAGTAGGCCTCCAGAGAACTTCCCTTATCCAAAATTGAGAGATGGGAGGAAAGTGGTCACTACACAGAGTGCTTGGGAGGGAAGAATATAGAAGATCAAAGGCATAAATCTGACCTGAACTGTCAAAAACTTTGTCAGTAGATCCCCTATATGATGCAGGCTGGACATGATCTGATCCCCAAAATTTTCTGTTTCAGGTTTGTGTTGTTTTGCTTATTTTTCTTCATATTCGAGTGTATCTCAGATGTTTTATGTCAATGGAGGTCACCCTTTTGAAGCTATGTTATATATATTTCTATTTTTTGGTATATGAAACCCAGCTTTGATGAATCTAGAGGGACAGCATATAGAATAAGGGGTTCAGAGGGTGTAGGGTACACGGGCGGTGGTGCACTAAAAGGGAGATGGTGTCAAGGAGTCCATGTAGAAAAAGAAGGTTTGAAACTGATTGTGGTAGCAATTGTGCAATTCTACTTGATGTGATTGAACTATGGAGTGATATGATGTATGTATTAAATCCAAAATAATAATAATGATGATAGATCCTTGTAGGTAATGTTTACAGCCCTGGTGGACTCACCAGATGTTCTGCCTTGAAAACAGGATAGTGGGATTCTACTCTGTCCCTTAGAGTTGCTGTGAGTTGTTAGCGACACAACAGTATATAATGACAAAAAAGTAAAGCTTAATTTTTGCTTCAGTTTCTCCTTTTCTATTCCCTTTTATGACATATTTTTTCTAAGGTGCCCTTTGAGTTAATGAGGAAGGAAATTACATGTCATTGAGTTTTAAAGACAGAGGGTCCACTGATGTTGGCCTGCTCCTTAGTATTCCATGCTTTGTGGCCACCACATTGCAACTGAAATGTACATCTACTGTAAATGGCATAGCCTGTCTTGCTGTTTTGTGGGTTACCCAGCTGTACTATTTCTCTTACTAATGACAGAGAAATGTTCTGACTCTCTCTCACATCTGGGTTTTTGACCTGAGATGTCCTCCATAGGTATTATTCTTGTTTTGCCTTGCCCTCATCATGACAGGATGCTTCATGAGACTCTACCTCACATGTCTGCCTTATACGTCTACTGCCTCCCTCACCAGGTAACTTGAACTTCTGAATCTAAACTACTCAGAAATTGCAAGGAAGGGCTACTTTCTGAGTGTCTATCTACCATTTGGACGTAACTGTCCATATTGGTGTCAGGAGAGACTGTGAAGCAGCTCTTTGGCCAACCTAGCCAGTGTTCCCCTTTCCCCAGTGTTACCCTTTTGCCAGTGTTACCCTTTCCCCTTCCCATGCTACAAAGCACATACATACTTTCCCCCCTCCTATTTCTATTACAGTTTGCCTTCATTTATTCAGTGACACTGGAAGGGGGCAAGTTTTCAGCTTTTTCTTTGTTCTCACTTTAGCCTCACAACTAAGCTTTATATGGAAGGCACTTTTGCAGGAATATTATCTATTTTGCACATTTCAAAGCTCATTTAGTTGTTATATAATTCTTGGAATTCATGCAATATTATTGTTTCTAGATGAGGAAACTGAGGGTTTCAGAATATAAATATAAAACGACAAAGGTAAGTAATTAGAACATGATTCTAAACCACATTTTTGTAACAGCAGGTGCAAGCTTTTTTTCCAGATCCCAGGTACATAATTTTGCAACACCTTCATGAAAAAAAGTATTGTTTATAAATTTCCTTGAGATTTTGACTCTAATTGCTAAAAATTTAAAATTAAGCTTTTTTATCTCTACTCCACTCAGCTAATTTTTGAAATCCATTTTTCCCCTGAAACGCCCTGCTTCAGTCTTGTTGACATACTTCCAAAGTAGGGGAGCTAAATTCCTACATCGTTTTTGTATATGTAATAGCCATTCTCTTTTACATCTAACCCTGAGGCATAAAGTGATATTTTGTAGGAGGGACCCAACACCAAATGCTTATAAATCTGTAAATATTCCTTTTTCCATACACTAAACTTTGTGTAATTTATTGTTTTGATAGTCACCTTATAATATTTAAGCATATTGTTATGTATTTAATAATCTAAAACTCCTAAAAGTACTCACATATCTGAATCTAAATAAAATCTTCTTCCTTTTACCCTTTCTTTCCTATATTGTGTTTCTTTGCTAACAGTGTGGGTTCTAAAATTAAGCAAAGATAGACTTAATCTTATTTGGACAGCCATTGTCTTAGCTCTAGATTTCTTTGCATTCCCTTGGGTAATCATTTAAAGATATTTAGAGAAAGCCATGTGGAATTTTGTTCAATATCAGACCACACTTCCTCTGTTGTTGGAAGAGAGAACAGTGAATAGATAGGTCACTGCTGGGTTAACAACTTTCCTTTTGTCCATATTTAGCAGCATAACAACTGCAACATCTTACAGCCATTTTGTTCATGTCTCATAGTTCACACAATTTACACCAAAAATTATTTAGAGATAGCAATTTCAATTTATGTTTTGTAGAAACAACATTAATATACAAATAAATGGCATCTGTAAACAAACAATTCAATAGTCATCTTGGCAAATACAATTGCTTTGTTTTACTCCAGACTAGCATCAAAATAACTAATATTTACAATATGGCTTACAAAATGTATATTCTAATATTTATATTTGAGGGAAAAAAGTAGAAAGATTAAAGAAAGAAGATGAATTAGAAAGGAAAAACAGTACATATCCCCAAGTATATGACACCCATTGCCTGGGAGTCTATCCACACTTATAGTGGGTCTATAGAACAGAGTAGATTAGCCTATTTGGTTTTCAAAGTTGCAAATATTTTGGGAAACAGATTGCCATGTTGTTTTCCCACCGATTAATGAGAAATCATTGACCTTTAGCAGGCAAGTAAGTTCTTGACTCCTGTGTCACCCGGTCTCCAAAAAGCAAACTCCAAAATCGCCAACAGATTGCTTCAAACTCATAATGACCCTCTAGGACAGAATAGAATTGACCCAGACTATAAATCTTTATGGAAGCATACTACCACACCCTTCTCCTACAGAGAAGCTGCTTAATTTGAATCACTGAATTTACACTTGACAGCTGACTGTTTAATCACTGAGCACCAGGGTCCCTTTTACTGTGTTACCAGAGATTTTTAATATAAGACAAAGTAGACTTGATGGGAAAAAGAGGGTGATAGGACATTTCAAAAGGATAACAAATTTAAATCAATAGAGAACTGATATAAATATATATATACTATGACTAAACTTCAAAATTATATACACTTTATAGCTAAACTTCAGAATATGTAAAGGAGTTCTTGACTGCATTAAATGGTGATAGTATGGTACCTGGAGCCCTGGTGGCTTAGTGGCTATGTGTTGGGATATGATCTGAAAGGTCTGCAGTTTGAAACTACCAAGCTCCTCCTCAGGAGGAAGACAGGGACTTTCTACTCCCATAAACAGTTACAGTCTCAGAAACAAGCAAGGGTCAGTTTTGCCCTGTCATAAAGTGTCACTATGAATCCACATTGACTCTATGGCAGTGAGTTTACTATTTTGGTTTTTTGTTGTATGATATCCACCATCAGAATTGGAGATTGTAACAAATTTCCTTAGTCACTAAATGATGAACTACTTCTACATACAATAATGTACACGAAACCCTGAAAGTTAACACTGAATATAGATCGCCTAATACTTGAGATTTCCCTGGCAGAGTTTCATCTCTTTGTTTAGCATAACTTCTGGAAAGATGACTAAATTTTAGAGTCTAAAACCAATTGTAGATTAATTAAATTAGACGTAGAAGAGAAGATCTGCAGAGCCTTTTAGATCTAATGTTAGAAGAATATTCATATTAACGCTTGAAAAGAAAGAAGTTAGAAGTGGAAAGGAGTGAGGCAGAGGGGGAGTGAAAAAGGAAGGTAGAATGAGAGAGAATAGCGGGGATGCAGGATAACCTAGAAGAGGAAGGCATGTAGCATTACTGTACTGTTGTTGTTTTTGTTAAGTAACTTCAAGTTGGTGTCTACCCACAGGGACATACGTAGACTAAAAGGAAACATTTCGTCTTTAGTATGGTTGTTACGTTTGAGGTCAATGTACGTACTGCGTCAATGCATCTCACTGAGAGCCTTTTTAGTCCTGACCCTCTCCTTTAGTACTGTACCTAGAGTGATCATCCTTTCCAGGGACAAGTCCCTCAGGTAGCATGTTCAAAGTATTTCAAGTGAAGTTTTACCATCTTATACTTTCAACATTCTTCTCCAACATCATAATTCAGAAGTATCAGTTCTTCTCTTTTTTAAATAAATCATTTTATTGGGGCTCATACAACTCTTATCACAGTCATACATACATCAATTGAGTAAAGCACCCGTATACATTCGTTGCCCTCATCATTCTGCAAATTCGCCTTCCACTTGGGTTCCTGGAATCAGCTCATTTTCCTTTTTTCCCTCCCCCTCATTCCCTTCTCTCCCCTCCCTCATGAACCCTTAATAACTTATAAATTTTTACTCTATCCTATCTTACACTGCCCGGCATCTCCCCTCACCCACTTTCCTGTTGCCCATCCCCTAGAGAGGAGGTTACATGTCGATCCCCGAGATCAGTTCCTCCTTTCTACACCCCCTTCCCTCCTGGTGTCGCCACTCTCACTGCTGGTCCTGAGGGATTCATTCGTCCTAGATTCCCTGTTTCTAGATCCCTACTGCACCGCTGTGCATCCTTTGTTCTAACCAGGTCCGCAAGGTAGAATTGGGATCATGACAATTTGGGGGGAGGAAGCATTCAAGAACTAGAGGAAGGTTTTGAGTTTCATTGCTGCTTCACTGAACCCTGAGTGACTCATCTTCTCCCCACTACCCCTCTGCAAGGGATGTCCTGCTGTCTACAGATTGGCATTGGGTCCCCATCACGCACTCCCCTCGTTCACGGTGATATGTTATTCTTTTCTTTGCCTTTGTTGTTTGAAACCTGGTCCCCTCGGCCCTTAATGATCACACTTGTTGGTGTGCTGCTTCCATGTGGATTTTGTTGCTTCTGGGCTAGATGGCCGCTTGTTTACTTTCAAACCTTTAAGTCCCCAGACACTATACCTCTCAATAGCCAGGCACGATTAGCCTTCTTCACCACACTTAATTATGCACACATGCGTTTATGTGGGGAAGGTGATCACACAATGATGGTTTTTGTCCTTTGGTGTCTGCTACCTGGTCCCTTCAACACCTTGTTGAACACTTAGGCTGTGTGCTTCTTCTCTGTGGGCTTTGTTGCTTCTGAGCTAGATGGCTGCTTGTTTGCCATCTAGCTCATTCAGTTTATCTCTTAACATCCTTATTCAATGTACAGCTTTCATATGCATAGCAGATTAAAAATACCATGGCATGAGTCGGGCACATCTTTATCTCAATGTGACATCTTTCCTTTTAAACACTGCACAGTGGTTTTAGTTAAAAATGTTTGATTTCCTGACAACTGCTTCTGTGCATATTGATTGTATATCCAAGTAAAATGAAATCCCTGACAACCTCCATCTTTTCTTTGTTAATCATTTGTCTATTGGTCATGCTATGAGGATTTCTATATCTTTATATTAAGCTGTAATTCATACTGAAGGCTGCAATCCTTGATCTTCATCAGCAAGTGCTTCAAGTCTTCCTTGCTTGCATCAAGCAAGGCTGGAAACAGAGGTTGTTAATGAATCTTTCTCCAATCATGATGCTGTTTCCTTCATATATTTCAGCTTTTTGGATGATTTCCTTAGCATAAAGATTAAATATGTATAGTAGTAAAAGGATACTAACCTGATGGGAATACAAATGTTCTGATTTAAAACTATAGTGTCCTCTTGTGCTTCAAAGACTGCTTCTTACTCTGTGTACAATATCTGCATGAGTACAATGACGTCTTCTGTAATTCCTATTCTTGGTGAGGTTATCCATCATTTGTTCTGGATCATTAGTTATGATCCACACAGTCAATTACTTTTAAGTAGTCAATAAAATGCAAGTAACTATCATTTGGGTAGTTCCTGCTTTCACCCGAGACCCATTTGACATCACTAATAATATCTTTTATTTTATGCCCTTTCCTGAATTTGACTTTAATTTCTGGCATTCTCTGTTCTATACTGCTCCAACCACTTTTAATTATCTTCAGTAAAATTTTACTTGAATATGATGTTAGTGATCTTTTAAAAATAAATTCTATGTTCTTTGATTCACCTGGCTATGGAATGTACACCAACATAGATCTGTGTCAGTTGCTTAGCAAGGTAACATCTTTCAATTTTCTTGGTATAGAATAGTGAGTATGCTTAGTGCTCAATATTCTCCTAGTGAGTACACCTACTACTCAACATTCTTCTATTGAATATGCCTAGTCCATCAGTTTATTGCAACATTTCAGTTGGCATGCCATTAATTCTTCATCTTGTTTTTCACCAATTCCTTTAGTGCAATTTGGACTTCTTTGAATATCATCAGGTTTTTTTTAATCATAAGTCATTGTTTAGATTACTTAGATGTTAACTATTTCTTTTGGGAACATTTTTTAGTGTAGTACTTCTATCTTCTTTTGTGTTTCCTATATCAGTCAATATTTTGCCGAAAGCTGACAACTATCAGTATAAGAAGAAAATGTTCTGAAATTGATTGTGGTGATGATTACACATATCTTTTTAATATGGTTGAATGATTAAATAGTATGATATGGAAGTATATGCTTATGAAACTATCTTTTAAAGAATTCTTCAATATTGCAACCCCATACTTGTATTATTTCTTCAGTACTTACGAACTTACTGAGTTATGCAAGATTACATTCAAAGCCAGTTTTAGAGTCTGTTTTGACATCTAGTTTTGTCTTTATGTTAATAGTTTCTCTTATAAGAATTTATACCCAACTAGTTCTAAGGAGTCCGAGATTGAGGATGTCCCAATTGTCCACTTCTAAGTTATACTCTGCTCTATTCCTAGCCCCCATCCCTCGACCCTACTTCCTTGAGTATATTCCCTCACATCCCTCAGTTCTGTGATTTGCTGCAGTTTCCTTCAGAAACTTACAGTACTTTGAGGAAATGTCTCACAGAGTAATGGGTGTTGTTTAGTCCAAAATCTGATTGTTTGGTGGAGGTAAGTCAAAATCAGGGTCCAGGGTCAGAGGAGAGCCAAATACAGGGTATAGAAACAGAAGTCAAAGATGTACCCAAACTCCTTGCTTCTACCAAAATTCTGTCAGGAAAATAAAAGTCTGACTTTCCAGGTAACATGATGGGAGTTAGATCCAGTATTTGTGTCTCACCAAAAATGCTGTCTTCAGTCACACCCTCCACTAAGGTGGAGTCTTAAACAAAGGATGTGGCTCAGGTTTCAATCCCACCCTACTCCTGTCTATCAGTGTAGTAGAGAGTGCCTTCCAAAATGTGACAATAGTCACAGGCATATAACGTCCCAAACTATAATATATCATATCAGGAACCATGGATAGAGGGACTCTATGACTTGACCATATCTCTGGTCTTCCCTCCTCCCCCACCTTCTCTTTTCTGTCTTTTAAATGACCCTTTGCTTTCTTCATGCATGATGTGACTGATGTCCTCTCACACTCATCTGGTCATTACTTATAAATGTTCAATGTATACAAACTGTCCTTGAGAGGGATTCTATAGTTAGGTGGGATATACTTAAGGAAAGTTTTTGATTCTTGTGGATTTGTTTTAAATTTTTTTGACTATAACCTAAACTTACATATGAATAATTGATGGTCTGATCCCTAGCCTTAGTTTACTGGACAATATTGAGCTTCTCCATTGTCTTTTCCCACAGGTATAATCTCTTTGGTTCATATATGTTCCATCTGACAAGGTCCACATTTATAGCCACCTTTTATGCTGTTGCAAAAGGTATTTGCAGGGAAGAACATCGATATTGTGAAAATCTACCATGCAGTAGCAACCTTTGTTTCTATAGCCAAGAACATAGTCTCCAACTTCAGTCCCTCTTTGTTTCCAGTATGTACATTCCAATCACCAGTAATTATCGATGCACCTGACACCACCGTTATATTATTGAGACTGAAGAAGTTGATAAAACATTTTCAATTTCTTCACTACTGTTTTAGTGGTTGGTATATAAGCTTGAAAAATATTTTTATTAACTGATCATCCTTATAAGAATACAGATATTCTTATAAGCATGGTATTTCAAGACAGATTGTGAAATGTTCATTCTGGTGATTAATAAGAATGTTTCTCTTAAATTTCTCATTCCCTGTATAGTAAAACATATACTATTTAAAATGGCCAATGAAAGCCAATTTCAACTCACTAATGCCTAGAATATCAACCTCTATGAATTCCATTTTATTTTTTATGACTACCAATTTTCCTCGATTAATACATTGTACACTCCATGTTCTAATTATTAACCGAGGTTTGCAGCTGTTACTTTTCAATTTGATTCATGCTTCATCAACAAATGAAGGTTAAACGTTTGCTCCTTCCACATCATTAAGTCCTATTCTACTCTGAGAAGGCAGCTCTTACATAGAGACATTTTGAATGTCTTCCTAACTGACATGCTCATCTTCCAGAAACTCTATCAGATAATGCCCCTAATAATTTCAGTGGCTAATCCTTAAAAAGTGGGCTGTCTATTCCTTTATCAAGTTTGTTCATAGTCTGAACATTCCACTGAAATTTATTCATGAAGGATGAGCCTGCTTGTTTTTGAAATTTTGGTGGTATAGCTTTCAGAAACACAGCAATGTGCAAGTGACCGTCATATAACAAAAGGATAACAATATTGCCCACAGATTGCTTTTTTATTGCAATTTGAGACTTGAATTTTTTCTTCAATTTTCTCAACTTGAGAAATGCTGAGAATGTTGTTGCATATCTGTTTTCTCAATCTAGATCTTTGCACACTGTATTGTATTTCTTTGTCTTATGCCCTTTGGAAATTTCTGTTCAGATCTTTTACCTCATCATTTCTTCCAGTTGAATACTGGATTCAAAATTAGAATTTTTCTCTCGGCCTAAGTTCTACCCTTTATCTCACAGATTTCCTTAAATAAAAGAAGTTCTTTTGCAATTTGGATTTTTTTATCTCTACATGATAAATTATAGTGAAATGATTTGTGAGAATGTTTCTGTGTTAGTGTGGGTAAAGTAGAGAAACAAATTCATAAATATGGATATGTATAGGAAAGAGCTTTATATACAAGAGCAGTTGAGCATTGAGAAAACATTCCAACCCAGTCCAGATCAAGTCCATAAGTTCAGTATTTAGCCCATATATCTGATACCAATCTATAAAATCCTCTTCAGACTCACAAATACATGCAATGCCACTGAATGTAGAAAGATCACAGGACAGTGAATGCAAAGTCCTGTGGATCCAGTGGCAGTAGAAGCATCTCAGTGGTAGTCGGGGTCTCCACAGGGTTCCTCTAGTTCCAAGGGTACGGAGTCTATCAGTGTAGTGACGTGTGTCTTGTCAATGAAGCACCTCTCAGGGAGTGAACACAGAGAGAGAGTGTATCCCACCTCCAAGGAGGAAAAATAGCAATTCCCAGAATCCTCAGGGGAAGGTCATGCCTACAAAGAGGTCTCATTGGTTATATACAATGATTGACATGCTAGACTCCACCCCTTCACTCCTAATCCTCTCAAATTGACAACAGATGATATAACTACTACAGTTTCAAAGTGTAATTTAGGAGTTAATGTGTATCATCCCTAACTGGATAATATTTACCTAACTCTAAAATTATGATCCATAGTTAGTCCTCTCTGGACAAGAATCTCTGATGGCACAGTGAATAAATGCAATTGGCAAAAGAGTCAGTGAGTCAAGCTAATCAGTTACTCAGTGAGAGAAAGATTTGGAGTCTGCTTTCATTGGAAACTCTATGGGATAGTGCTATTCACTTCCCTCCCACCTACACTTGACGGTGCACCTCATCTCATGAAAGCATTTCTGAAGCAAATTCTGCCTAAATATTGATCTACTTTCACATCGATTTTATTTTGCAAGGGTTGTTTTAGGCAGGATTTTCTTCACACTTCCAAGTCCAGTCTTAAAGAGGGGTAATTTTTGTTCTTAGGTGCCACCAAGTCAGTTCCAACTCTTATCAACTTTATGTCCAACAAAAAGAAATATTGTCTGGTTCTGAGTCAAGTCACAATTTTTATGATGGATGTCATTGTTGCCGTTACTGTCCAATCTATGTTGTTGCTGGTCTACTCTTATTGGCTGCCTTTCTATACTACCAAGCATGATGGCCTTCTCCAGGTAAAGGCCTCTCTTGATAACATGTCCATAGTATATGAGAAAGTCTCACCATACTTGTTTCCATGGAGCACTCTGACCGAACTTCTTCCTAGGAAGATTTGTTTGTTCTTTTGGCAGTCCGTGGTGTGTTCAATGTTTTTCACAAGTACCATAATTCAAATGTACCAATTCTTTTTCAGTTTTCCATATTCACTCTCTGAAAAGGACAATATTTTCTATAATAATTTAGTTTTGAAATAAAATATGAAGAAAACCAGGGCAATATTTTCCTTATTATATTACTCCAAATCTAAATTTTTCAAACTTGAATCAAATCCCATAATTAACTATGTTGTTAATATTATTAGTTGCCAACTCAGAGCAACCATATGTACAATAAACTGAAACACTGTCTAGTTGGATGCTAACCTCCTAGCACAGTCACTGCGTTCATCTCTCTTATCAAGTACCTTCCTCTTTTTCACTGCTCCTCTAATTTGCCAAACATGATTTACTTTAAAAAAATCATTTTCTTCGGGGCTTGTAAAATTCTTATCACAATCTATACATACATCCATTGTGTCGAGCACATCTGTACATTTGTTGACATCATCATTCTCAAAACATTTGCTTTCTACTTGAGCCCTTGATCTCCTCATTTTCCTCCCTCCCTCATGAACCCTTGATAATTTATAAATTTTTATTATTTTCGTCATATCTTGCACTGTCCGATGTCTCCCCTCACCCACTTCTCTGTTGTCCATCCCCCAGGGAGGAGGTTTTATGTAGATCCTTGTAATCAGTTCCCCCTTTCTACCCCACCTTCCCTCAACCCTCCTGATATCACCACTCTCACCAATGGTCCTTAAGGAATCATCTGTCCTGGATTTCCTATATTTCCAGTTCCATCTGTACCAATGTACATCCTCTGGTCTAGCGGGATTTGTAAGGTAGAATTGGGATCATGATAGTGGTGACTTTTTAAGGTACCAATCTCTCCTAATAGCATTTCCAAAGTACTTGAGAGAAAGTTTCAGAATCTTCATTTTTAAGAAGCATTCTAACTATAATTCTTCCAAGAAAAATTTTTTGTGATGTCTGTCTATCACCAGGGAAATATATTTCAACTCTTTCATCTTTCCTCATTGTTTCCAAATTTTGCATTCCAATCACCAATAATTACTAATATATCTTGATTGCATGTGTCATCAATTTTAGACTGAAAAAGTTGGTAGAATTCTTCAACTTGTTCTTCACAAGCTTTGGTGGTTGGTGCATAAATTTGAATAATGATTGTATTGACTGGATTTCCTTGAATTTAGAGAAATAAAATCCTATCACAGACAGCATTGCACTTCAACATAAGTCTTGAAGTATCCTTTTTGACTAAGAATACAATGTCATTTCTCTTGATTTTTTCACTCCCAGCACATGAAACCATATGATTTTATAATTCAAAATGGCCAATACTTTCCCTTTAACTCACTAATGCATAAAATGTCAAATTTTAGGTGTTCCATTTCATTTTTATAACTTTCAATTTTCCTAGATTCACATTTCATACATTCCAAATTCAAATAATTAATTGATGTTTGCAGCTGTTTCTTCTCAGATCGGGCCCTGCTCCATCAGCAAATGAATGCCCTAAAGGATTTACTCCACCCACCTCATTAGCTTTACTTTGAGAAAGCAACTCTTCCTCAGTCATATTCTGAGTGTCTTCTGAGTTGAGGGGTCTATACTCTGGCACTATCTCTGACAATTTTCTGTTTCTTTCATGAGGTTTTCAAAAGCTGACAATGGTTCAATTCTGTCCACAAGGTTTTCCGTGGCAATTACACAGAAATGGACAGTCTATTTCTTCCTCATAGTCTGTTCTTCATCTGAAAGCTCTACTTAAACCTGCTCACTTTGGGTGAGTCTGCTAGCATCTGGAGTATCAATGACATAGCTTCCAGCAGCACAGCAACACACACACCGCTGCAGTGTAACACACCAACAGAGCAGTAGTTATAGCCGCATCTTTAAAGTTTTAAATGTGCCCTCTTCTAATCCTGATGTAACATTCTTTTTCATATCGTCTAGTTTCCCTGAATTTTCTAAGTATGCAAATTAAATAAGCATGGTGAAAGGACACAACCCAGGCACATATTTTTCCTAATTTAAAACAATACTTCATTTTTATGTTTCACCTGTTGGTTTTTGTATAGATTCTGCATGAACATAATGAAGTGTTATGGAATTTACATTCTTTTTGATGATGCTATTCATAGTCGTATGATATGTCTTTGCATAGTCCATAAAACACAAGTGAAAATCTTCCTTGTAAACACTTGCTTGGTATTCCTTGTTCCATGTCCTATTCCCAATCTAGCTTGAATCTGTCAGCTTTCTGTCAAGGTACTGCTGGAACTGTTGTTGAATGTTCTTCCACAAAATTTCAATTACATGTGATATTAGTGATAGTTTTTTTTATAATTTCCACATTCTGCTAGATCACCCTTATTTGGATTGGGTATTAAAATGATTCTCTTCTAACCAGTTGACCATATGTCTTCCAAATTTCTTGGAATAGAATAGCCTGTGTTTCCAGTGTTGGATTAGCGTTCTGAAACATTTCTGTTGGTATTGTGACAACTCTTTGTGTCTTGTTTTTTTCTAATGTCTTTAGTGTATCTTGGACTTCTTCCTTAAATACTAACGGTTCTTGATCACATGCTAATTATATCAAACTAAACCTACTGCCATGAGTCAATTCCTACTCATAGTGATCCCGTAGGATGGATTAAACTGCCACGATGGTGTAGTGGTTACACATTGGACTGCTAACCATGAGGCCAACAGTTTGAAGCAACTCATGAGAAAGATAGGACTTTCTACTCTGTAAAGAGTTTCAGCCTTGGAAACTCACAGAGGCAGTCCTACCCTATCCTGTGTGGTCACTATAAGTTGCCATTTACTCTATGGCTGTGAGTTTGCTTTTGGTTTGGTGAATTTCCTAGATTTTAACTCTTTACAGGAGTTGAAAGCCTCATCTTTCTCCCTAGAAGCAGCCTTGTGGTTAGTAGCCCAACACGTAACCTACTATTTATGCTTAATTTCTAGATTCTCTTTCAAGCTTATAATTTATAGGTTCTTGGAAGTACTTTAGCACCATAAATGTTACTAAATTAATGAAATATCTTTTGCTTACCATCAGAGAATTCAGTTTCAATTTCAGTCCAGATTCAAACAAGCTAATGACTTGCTAGGCACAAAGTATCTTAGAGTTAATTTACTTTATGTCTTTAAATTTTTATTTGATAAAATATAAATTTTAATAAAGAATTTAATTTAAAATTTCTTCAAAGTATGAATTAAGGGGTTGGTGATATTTCCTATTTTCAGGAACACAAAGTATGCTATCCTCTATCCCATAACTGTCTGTTGGGTCATAACACATAGGGGCTCACATGCAAGTACTGTGTATACACATACTTATCCTTGAGTGATAAAAGGAACCAGCGCCAATGTTTCTACTTCACAGATTTACTTCCAGAATATTCAGTGGATTGTCTTGAAAACCAGTCATTTCGGTAAGTTTTAATAAAGTAGTATTTGTTAAAGCTTGACTGACAGAAATAATAAGTTAACATTTATGAGAGAAACCTCAGTCCTGGAGCTGTAGTAGGCAGACAGCCAATAGAAATTGTTTTGTAGATGAAATATTTCCTAAAAATAGCTCCCCCAGCTCAGTCTAATGCAATTAAAGTTAGTGATGTACATAATATGAAAACTGGGAGCTCTTCCTGCTAATAACCACTGTGCAACTGAGGCAATCCATTTCATTAATTTAATATACACTTTCATACTCCCCTGGTAATAGAAGTATAATTAAAATGATATGCTTTGATAAGTTTTTCTTTCTAAAATGAAATTTTGCAAGTACAGGTTTAAAAATATTTTTCTTCAATTACTATTCATTGTACATTTATTTTGGACTCTCTCTCTTCCAGCCCTCTCCTTAAAATATTTACTTCAGGTTGAGTCCTCTTGATAATGGTATTGATATATTTTCTGAAGCAGGAAACTGATTAGAAAGAGTCATACCCACAACATGAAAATTAACTACTGAAAACTGAAGGTAGGGAGCATTTTAGATGGAATATAGTATACTGAATATTTGTACTCTACCTATGCATAAGGAAACTGAGTTCAGCTAGTAAATTAAAATAATCTGAGATTTCTATGATGCTACATGCCAAAAGCAATTGAAAACAGGACAGTCCTAAGGAACACAATCTCATCTAATGAAAAATTAGACATCTTTTTAAAGTTTACATGGTTTTCAGAAGCATAATTGATACCAAAAATCAAACCACAGTTACTGCTGTCAATCTGATTTGGATTGAAAAGCATCCTGTAGGACTGCTACACAGGGTTTCCCAAGCTGCATTCTTTATCAAAGAAAGCTATTGCATCTTTCTCCAGCAGAGCAATGGTTGATATCAAGTCATTGATCTTTCAGTTAGCAGTTGAGAACTTACCAATGGGCCACTAAAGATAGTCTGAATGCATACCACAACGCTAATTGAAAGGTAAAGAAAAATTATGATGTGCTTGGCATTGAATAGAAACTGATTCTTTATATATATCTAATAAAGTGTGAATATGAATATGGTTGAATCAATTTCTTAAAAGGAATTAATAAATTATGTCTCATTAAAGAAAAATACAACAAAAGAAATTTTAAAAGGGAAAGAATGCTCTTTTTGTTTGTAAGTTTGAACTAATAAAATAAAAAATGATATTAGAATTTTAGGATAAATAATGTATAGGTTTAATTTTTATATTAGTATCTACACAGGTGCTGTAGAATAGAACTTATTATATACTATATCATTCAAGACAAGTGAATTCATTCTTCCAAATATATATATATATGAATATGTATGATATATAGCTTATGAATTTTATACTAATATTATATATATCATATATATTTTCCAAAGAAAGGTGATCCAACAGAATGCCCAAACTGTAGAATTATATCACTGATATCATACACATGCAAAATTTTGTTTAAGCTCATGCAACAACCATTGCAGCAATACAGTGAAAGGGAACTCTCAGCAGTTCAGGCTGAATTCAGAAGAGGACCTGGAATAAGGAATATAATTTTTGATGTCAGATGGACCATGACACTGAGCAGAGAATATCATAAATGTATACTGGTGTTTCATACCACAAATGTTTACTTGTGTTTTATTGACTATGCAAAGGTTTTCAATTGTGTGATCCATAATAAACTATGGATAACCTTGAGAAGAATGGAAATTCCAGAAAAGTTCCTTGGGATCACTCAAAACTTGTACATGGTTCATGAGGCAGTTGCGCAAAAAAGAACAAGAAAATACTGCATGGTTTAAAATCAGGAAAGATGTGTGTGTTATTCTGGGTAAACAAGGGACACAAATCCACAGAAACTCACATATGTATAAGAGAGAGTTTCATATATAAAGAGTAAATGTACATTCAGAAAGCATTCCAACCCTACTTAGTCCAAGCCCATAAGTCTGACTTAGCCCATATGTCTGACACCTATCTAAAAAGTCCTCGTCAAACTCACAAAACACACACAATGACACTGACTGCAGGAGGATCACAGGCCAGTGGGTAGAAAGTCTTTGAGTCCAATGGTGGTGTAAGCATCTCGGCGCTGGCAGGGGTCTCCAAGTGGCTTCTCTAGTACCCAGGCGCATATCAGGGTAAGTCCATGTGGCTTCTCCTCAGGGATGTCTCACAGGAAGTGAACCTTTCCAGTTGAAGCAGGGAACTGGCTAAGGCAGCTGCACCCTGGTCCAACCATCAGAGAGCAAGGGACCTGAGAACCAGGAAGGCAAGACTCACCAAACCACTTAGCTCTCTGCCCTTCAATTAGTCTTACATGTGTTTATTGGTCAGGCTGGCACAATAAGCCTTAACTATCACAGTGTGCGTCAGGGTTGTATCCTCTCAGCACAATTGTTCAATCTATATGCTGTGCAAATCATCGCAGAAGCTGGCTTATATAAGAAGAGTGAGCCATCAGAATTTCAGGAAGGTTTATGAACAGCCTGAGATAAACAGAGGACACAACCTTGCTTGCTGAAAGTGAAGAGGAATTAAAGTAGTTGCTGATGAAAATCAAGGATTGTAGTCTTCAGTTTGGATTATGCTTCAATGTAAAGAAGACCAAAATGTTACAACTGGATCAATTGGTAATATTATGGGAAATGGAGAAAAAGTTAAATCTGTCATAGATTTTGTCTTACTTGGATCCACAATGAATGTTGCTCATGGAAGCAACAGTCCAGAGATCAAGAGATGTATTGCATTAGGGAAATCTGTTGCACAAGGCATTTTTAGAGTATTGAAGAGCAAGGATGTTGCTTTGAGGACTAAGACCCAAACAATGATAGTTTCTATTGCAGCCTATGCTTGTGAAAGTTGGACATTGAATAAGGAAGACAGTCGAGGAATAGATGCATTTGAACTGTGGTGTTGAAGAAGAATACTGAAAGTACAATGTACTGGTAAACAGATGAACAAAACTGTATCAGAACAAGTAAGGCCAGAGTGCTCTTTAGAGACAAGGATGGAAAAATTTCATCTTACATCATTTGGACAAATTGTCAGGAAAGACCAGACCCTGGAGGAGGTCTTCTTGTTTGGTAAAGTGGAAGGGCAGTGAAGAAGTGGAAGGCTCTTGACAAGATGGATTAAGACAGTGACTGCATCAATGGGCTCAGGCATAATAACAATTATGATGAGGTCTCAGGACCATGCAATGTTTTGTTTTGTTTTGCGTAGGGTTGCCATGGGTCAGAGCTGACTCTATGGTGCCTAACAAAAACAAGAAAAGCATATTGTTATGAAAACTATATGAAATATATTTATATATGTTGTATACTATATATAATATATAAGCTACATAACATATGTGTTTTGTGTTGTTATAGCATAATTTTATTATTTATTTTTCTATATATTATTTATTTATTATGTATTAGAAATAATAGAATGCATATATATATATATATAATTTTTTGAATTTCTATTCAATGAAATCAAATTGTAGTACTTGCATTGTATCTTTTTGAATGGCCCAAACATGTTTTTATAGATGCATTAGAAAAATGCAAAATGTGAGGAATAACGAAGCAAATTATAGCATGTCCTGTTTTTAGGGGTTCAAGTCAGTTCCAACCCACAGTGACCCTATGCACAACAGAAGGAAACACCCATTGTCTTGTGCCACCCTCATGGGCAAATAATAAGTAAAGTCTTTGATATATTTATTTTAAAAATAGAATGAAGTTCTGACCATGCTTAATTCTTTTACCCTTAAAATCTTTGTCCAAGTAATCATCACCTCTTGTTTTGATTATTAAAATTACCTTGCAACTTAACTGACTGTCTCATGTCTTACTTGATAATATTTTACCACAAGCATTATGGCCCTTTATGCTTCCCTTATAAGCCCTACATGTGTCACTCTTTTCTCCCATCAACCTCTCGCACAGATGTTTTCAGTTCTGCTTACATAGCTTCAATTCTTCTTGTCTCCTAATAATTGCATGAAGGTGCTTTCTCCTAGAAAACTCCACTACTTATTACTACATTTCATTTAAGTTTTTGCTCAAATTTTGTTTTAGGAATAATGTCAATAACAAGTGCCTTAAAAATGAGCACCCCAAAATCAAAGCCCACCTCCTTTATTGCGTTTTTTCTGACTTAGCAGATCTGCTTGTGAATTAGGAATTTATTTATTACCTAGGTCTCTTTATTCACATGAGTAGTACCAGAGAAAAATTTTCCCTATTGTATCCTCAGGGCCTAGAAAAAGGTCTCACACACCATTGGCAGGCACATTCACATACGACCATTTGTAAGCATTCATCTTGCGTTTTCATTTAAGATTCTGTTGTCTGATTGCTAGATGCACTGATTCCTAAAAATTCAAAATCACCATTCAAAATGAGAATCCCATAATGCAGTTTACACAAATTTCGAGATTCTATTATCTCCATTATCTCATGGATTTATCATAAACTTAAAGATTGATCATATGCTTAAAATACATATTCTTTATAATAGTTTTTAATACAAATTTAAATTGCATTTGATTGTTATAACTGACAAATTAAGCGTTAAATTAATGATCCTAAGTATGATGCTAACAAAATGCTTCTCTACTATGGTTTGGTGAAGCCAGGTGGCATAGTTGTTATGGTTTGGCCTGCTAACCCTCCTTGGCAGTTTGAAGCCATCAGCCAGCTCCTTGGGTGAAAAGCAAGGCTTTCTTCTCCTGTAAACAGTTACAGTCTCAGGACACTCACAGGGGTAGATCTACCCTGTTGTAAGGGGCTCCATGAGTTAGAATTGACTTTATGGCAGTGATTTTGGTTTTTTTATACCCTGGACTTGCAAAATAACAAGCAAATCTGTCTAGGAAGTATAGCCCAAATGCTCCTTAGAGACAAGGAAGCCAGGACGTCATCTCAAGAGGGATCAGTCCTTGGAGAAGCTCACCATGCTTCGTGACGTGTTGGTGCCTCAAAAAAGAGGAAGACTTTCAATTCAGTGGATTAGCACCATGGCTCCGTCCATGGGCTCAAACATAGCTGTCACGGGGATGGCGCAGGGCTGGGCAGCGTGTTCTTCTATTGGACATAGGCTTACTATGAGTCGGAACTGACTGAACGGCACCTAACAACAATAACACCATACTGATGAAATAAACTTGTTTCCTTCAAACATAGTTTAAAAGATGATTAATTCATTTCCACATAGAGTCTTGTGATGACTATGTAACTTATATTTGAATACTAATCTTAAATTAACATTAGCAAAGATTTACTTTGTTGTTAGTAATTTAAAGAAGCTTTCTCATGGCAGTAGTGTATTTTCTCTTGACTAAACTCAGTTCCAGACTTTTTTAATGAAAATTTTAAATGTCACCTACTATGTTAGAACTTTAAGTGTATATTTGTGAAGTGTGGCAGAGGAGCTCATATAGAGTAGTGTTTCTTAGATATAGAATATATCTTAAGAGTGAGTGGACTGTTAAAAGCACGTGAAAAAGGTTATCTATCATCTGGGAGGCAAAACATTTAAACAGTCATCCAGGTTCAATCAATTGGTCTGTCTGTTGCCTATCATTTTCCATAATCTAACCCAGTCTATTCTCATATCATGATTTTAAGAAATAATGTTCCTGTGGTTTCAATATTCCTGCATTTATCTTTTCCCTTGGTTAATTATTACAACTTTCTTGATGGCTTGAAACATATCTTCCTACCTACACATTCCTACCTACACATTCCTACCTACACATGCATTCCTAATGCTCAACACAGAAACAAACATTCGATCGCATACGGACTTGAACCTACAGGATAAAGAAGACAAGTGAATCACCTCATAGCTAAACTGAGCCACATCTAGGCTCAAGACCAAGTCAAAGATAACATTTCTTCATCTCTGCAACCTCAGTACTTAGAACAACTTTAAAAAAATCGAAGCTATTCAATAAATGTATGTCAGAATGTACTATATAGATTGTATGTTCTCTAAAAGTACCACAAAGTAAAATACTTCTAAATATTTTAATATTCAAATAGTATCACAATTAAATTTATGTTTTCATAGCTGCAGAACACTCGCTGTCATCTAATTGATTCTAATTCATAGCAATCTTATAGTACCAGGTAAAACAGCCCTTTGGGGTTTCCAAGGGCTTAAATCTTGACAGGAGCAGAAAATCTCATCCTAACCTACTGGAGCAGCATTCTCTTCCCACCTGAGCCCCTGATATCAGCTCCCCATTCTCCTTTTCTTCATCATGCTGGGGCGAAACACTAAGGGCGTGCAACAGAGCAGCAAGTGGAGCAAATTGATGAAGTCCATGGGGAATACCAAAATTAGACTTTTCAGACAAGAATTTGGCACCCCAAAAACAGACTCAACTGGAAAATAATCATAAAGACCAACAAAAAGACCTTGAACTATTTATGTACTTTTCCATTTTTGCCAGTGTCTTTCCTTTTGTTGTGGTTGGTTCTATATTTTGTTTTATTTTGTTGGCTTTAACTTCCTTGGTTGTTTTGTTTGGTTTTGCCTGGTTTTTGCACTTATTAATGTATTTGCATGTCTAGCTAGATATATAGGCGGGATAAACAATTTGGAGATGAAAAGAACGGGACTAATTGTTCCGGGGGATATGGGAGAATGGGAGGTGGGAGAAAGAATGGGGGAGGGGATGGAACCAACCCATGGACAAGGGAACAACAAGTGAATGTAAATCAATGGAGAGAAGGGCATAGCGTGCCTAGTGGGGCTTAATCAAGGGAATTGTAGCAGCGAGGGATTACTAAACCCAAACAAAGGCTGAACATGTTGGTGGGACAAGAAGAAAGTAAAAGGAAATAGAGGAAATAGCTAGGAGGCAAATGACATTTATAGAGGTCTCAGTACAGGCATGTACACATGTAAATAAATATATGCACACATATAATGACTAATGAGAGGTTAATAGAATTATGTACTCATATCTATATGTTAAGAATTAAGGTTGCAGATGGACATTGGACTTCGACTCTAGTACTCTCTCAACACAAGAGCACTTTGTTCTAATAATCTGGCATTCTTTGATGCCCACTTTCCTGAAACAATCATTGAAGACAAAATGGGCGCATAAGTAAATTGTGGTGAAGAAAGATGATGGTGCCTCGCTATTAAAAGATATAGCATCTGGGGTCTTAAAGACTCGGAGATAAGCAAGTGGCCATCTAGCTGAGAAGCAACAAAGCTCACATGGAAGAAGCACACCAGCCTGTGTGATCATGAAGTGTTGATGGGATCAAGTATCAGGCATCTAAACCCAGAACAAAATCATACCCAACGTGAATGGGTGTGTGTGGGGGCGGGGGGGCAGGGGCATGGAGTGGAGACCTAATGCCCATCTTTAGACATTTGGACATCCCCTCACAGAGGGGTCACAGGGAAGAGACGAGCCAGTCAGGGTGTAGTATAGCACGGATGAAACACACAACTCTCGTCTAGTTCTTTGGTGCTTCCATCCCCCCCATCATGATCTCAGTTCTACCTTACAAGTCAGATTAGACCAGAACATGCGCACAGCTACAGATGAGAGCATGCACCACAGGGAATCCAGGATAGATAAACCTCTCAGGGCAAACAATGAGAGTAGAGATACCAAGGGTCTGAAATCTTTATAGAAGCAGAGAGCCTCATCTTTCTCCCACTGGTGGGTTTGAGTCACCAGTTTTGCAGTTAGTGGCCCAATGCCTAACACACAGAGCCACAAGGACTGTTTACATCATACATAGAAAACAAAGTCACTGCCTTAGAGTTAATTCTGACTCATAGTGACCCTATAGGACAAGGTAGACCTCTTTGTGGAAACAGAAGAAGAAAAGCCCATCTTTTACTCCTGAGAGGTTGCTGGTGGTCAAACTGTTGTCCTTGCAGATCACAGCCCAATGAATAACCACTATGCTATCAGGGATCCTTTACATCTTATACAGATTTTATTATTTTTGAGAATAAATTATTAGTATGTATTAATGCATATTTTAAGAATTGCAATCGTTAAGGTAGATTTTCTTTTTCTAATATTTAATTGTGTATAATATAATAACTTTGTGTGTATCCATGCAATATTTCTCTGAAATTTAATGGAGCTTTTAATTGCCCAGTATCATATAATATTAAGAGTGAAATGAAATTATCAAACATTTATCCCCACATAAAAATTCCACATTATTTTACTGTAGAAGAAAACAAGGCCGCAAGATGGGAATGCTTTTCACGAGCAGATTCATGTAACTAATACGCTCTGTGTTAGACTATAGTCACTAGTAATGAAGGGACTCATTCTAGGCCCACAACATATCATTGAACAAGTCATGCACTGCAGCACTCGAGAGAATGCCGTTAATGGTGTAATATATTTCAGTAGTGTCCTAGTTACAAACAGTTCACAATTGCGTAGCCATATATGGATGTCTTGAATCCGATTTATGTTGGTTTCATAGGATAATATGTTCTATTTCTTGTAACTCTAGTACTCTGACTATTGTCAAAATGAACAAGAAATGAGAAGCTCATCCTAGAATGGCAGATCAATAAGATAGTCAATTTATAATTGGTTAACAAACAAAACCAAATTTCCTTCATGAAAATGGAAAGAAAATGCATTATTATTAGGGAATATAGACACTGGCGGGAAAACACCATTTGGTAGCATAGTGAGTTTGGGCTCATTGGGCTGCTAAACTTAATGTCAGCAGTTCAAAACCACTAGCCATTCCATGCAAGAAAGATTAAGCTTTCTACTACTGTAAAGACTTACAGTCTGAGACATGCTCAGGGCCTGCTCTTCCCTGCCCTACATGGTGGCTTTGAGTCAGAATCAACTATATAACAATGAGTTTAATGTCATTATGTAGAAAATAGAGCAACTAACTGAGTAGCAATCCCTTTACCAAAATTTCAAGTCGGGTTATCACATTTAGACAACTCGGGGTCTGTGTTAGGACCCTTAGTGGCAGTGTGTTAGGCACTGAAAGTGTCTTGTTTCAGACCCACTGGCCACTCTGCAAAAGAACAATGAAACCTTCTTCTTCCATAGGACCGTAGTATCAGAAATCCTATGAAGCAATTCCATTCTGTTCTATAAGATCTCTATGAGCTGGAATCAACTCAATAGCAGTGAGTTGGGATTTTCTATAGATATTTTGTTTTAATTCTTTTAGGGAAAACCAGAATTCAAAAGTTCATCATAGCCTCACCAATCTCTATTATCTTACAACTTGACACATTAAAAAAACTTCCAATATTTTTTCTTAAAAGGATTACAATTTATAAACAAGGATAATTTCCACTTCAGAACAAACTCTGGTTTGATTTTCCATCCAGCCCAGGTGTATTGTTTTTCTATTTATTCTCAGTGGAATGTCAATGCTCTCATTATGAGATTCCCTTTGCCTGAACGAATGTGAGTGGACTTCTCTTCCATACAACCAAGTATAAAGTATCATCAAATATCCTAAGCAGAACATTACATCTTTTCATATTTAGTTCGAAGTTTATTTCATGATAACCACTATATTTCATGACTTGTCTGAGCTATTGATTTGAAGAATTCTCTCTAATTCATCACTAATTTTGTTTTGCCAAGAAAATTTTCGGTATGCCTGTCAGAATTTAATTATTTCAAAATTTATTGATTTTGAATTAGAAAAGAAATAAAGGAAAGAAGTAAAGCAGGAAGAAAGAGTGAAATGGGCAGAAATAAGGGAGAAAGGAAGAAGGAAAGAAGAAAATAAAATCGTAGCTAAGGGTAATAAGATTCTCTGTTACTTTTAAAGAGCCTCTAGTCCAGCACAAGCCTCACAGAGTTGGGTTTCTCCATGTAATATATGCTGGTAATGTTTGCATTTTTTTGTGATAGCTTTCAATATTTTGGCCACCTTTTTTATTTCAAACTATTATAGAGTTGCAATTTCAAATACTTTAGGCATCTTGCTCACACACACAGACTTTTCTAGAGAAGCTGTCTTAAAAATTCAAACATACACGCAGACAGAACAATTTAGCTTTATGTTTTTCATATCAGAACAAAGGCATATTTATTTAAGTATTAGTGGTAGAAGTTCTTTGCCTGTGATGTCTTGGAAATAAAGAAGGGGCAGAGAGAGAGGACGCACTTGAAGAAAATGCAAACATTAGGTGGCAGATTTGAGGGTATTGCATATTTCCTTTTGTTAATAATAAAAACATGTATTGTTACATATACTTGACTTTTTAAAATAAAAAGTTATTTAATTTCGTTTGCATAGTCTACACATTAATGTAGTATTTGCTATAATTTCATGTTTTATGGGACTAGGTAAACTTCCTATATCATAGAATGTTAGGATGAAAATACTATTATGAAGGATAGGCTACTACCACCATCACCGTCACCACTGCCATCCCTGGCAAAACACACACATACTATACATTATTTTACTGCAAAGTAAAATAATATACAGAAATGATATAACCCTACAGACTTGATATTATTGTTTCCATCTTATAGACAAGAAAACTGAGATTAACTTTACATTATTTCAAAGGTCATAGGTAGATTTAACCAAGTCCAAAGAAAACTGAGATTAACTTTACATTATTTCAAAGGTCATAGGTAGATTTAGCCAAGTCCAGTCCTCTTTCCCTATGCTCTCCCTGCTTTCCAATGTGTCAGGCCTATACAAAGACTAAGCAGATATGGTTGCCTAGTGTCTCTATGTCTTCATTACATGTTGTTGTCGATATGATGATATTCACTGACTGAATTGCTGCTTCGTTCACATTCAATTTGCTTTGTGCTTTTTCAGAATAATTTCATGCATCTCTATCCACTGGATTTACCGTTTCTCAGGACGGAAATATAGATGATATATGCAAAAGTTAACAACTTGAAATAACTTATATTTGCTAACAGAATAAATGAATGATCTGAATCTGAAAACACCAGTTAGCTTCAAGACTGTGCTACCGGTGAAACAAATGCAATGAAAGTGAACTAAGATATCTGCCTGTTCAGAATTTCCTCAGAAGCACTCAACTACTGCTCTTAAGAAATATTTTGCTCACAGTCCCTCCTAACATCAACTGTGTGGTTGTCACATTTGGATGGTGATACATTCGATGGAAAGAGGCCAACAGACACAGAGTGTAATGGTTTTTAAAAGAAAAAGTGTGAAAACTTCAGACTTCAATTATGCAAGTCAGAAGAAGATACAGCATGCTTCCAGACAGAGCCATCTTTCAACTTTTTCCTTAGTGTACAGTTGGTAACGTAGAGGCAAGGGTAATGCCACTCATTTAGGTTACATATTTTGTCGTGAGGAAGAATTTTGTCATTCTCAAGGTAATTCTCTCTTGACCTATTAGAAATTGTATCTGCATTGAAGTCTGCACGTAACTATGCAGAAAACTTCAACAAAATCATGAAAGCCTCGTGTACTGGGAAATGGAATGGTTATTTCCATTTCAGAGTCCTGACTGGCACAAATATTTGACTGTTTATTATTAGCCAAAAAGTTGGCACTTTAACCACCCCGAAGCGCGTTGGTGACTTGCTTCTGAAAGATCACAACCTAGGAAACTCTATGGGAAAGATTGGAGGTTCAAGTTTACTCAGAGCCTATGTCTTAAGTATTGAGAGATATGATCAAAGAATGTCACAAGTAGATGGCTTTAACAAACAAATTTAATCCCTCACAATTTAGAAGGATGGGAGTCCCAATTCAGAGGGACAGCCCTAGGGTAAAGCTTTCTTTGTCAGCTCTTTGCAAATATCTGTGGGCCAGGAATACATGGGGGATATCCTGGGTTTGGGTGTTCATTGGATCTAGTTGGTTTTCAATCCAAGAACCCTAGGTCAGAAGGATACATTCTGCATTGGGTCTTATTTTATGGTAATACTACATACTTTTGATCTTTGCTCCAGCTCAAAACAAAACAAAAACCCTCACAGCCATCCATTCAATACCAATCATATAGGACAGGGTAGAATTGTCCCCTGTAAGTTTCTGCTAGTCTGTTTATAGGAGGAGAAAGCCTTGTCTTTCTCCCTCAGAGCTGGCTGGTGGTTTCAAACTGCTGACCTTACAGATTGAAGCCCTGCCTAAAGATAGAATTTAATCCTATAAAGTTAATTCTGCTTCATTAGTATAACTTTCTTTAGCCCTACTTCATCAATATCATGTTGTTGTTGATTTTAGGGGACATTAAGTAGGTTCAGACACATAGTGAACAGAAGGAAACACTGCCATGTCCTACACAAAAATATCTCATAATTACTGGTATTTTGAGCCCACTGTAGTAATCACTATGTCAATGCATTTCACTGAAAGTCTTCCTCATTTCTGCTAACTGTCTATTTTACCAAGTGTGGCAGTTACATATCTCCTGTCAACTTGAGTGAAGGGGTGGAGTTTAGCCTGTCAATCAGGCCTCAGATTGATTGATTCCCTCCTTGTGATCCTGTCCTTCTCATTAGGATTCTGGGGGACTTCTTCTTCTTCCCTGGTGGCAACACACACACTCTCTCTCTCTCTCTCTCTCTCTCTCTCTCTCTCTCTCTCTCTCTCTCTCTCTCTCTCTCTCTCTCTCTCTCTCTGCTACATATTCCTGATGACAAGTCACATGGAAACATGCTGATGGCAGCCAGAGCCCAGGAGTTGCTTCCACCACCCACTGGAGTCACAAGATTTTCCACCCATACACCTGTGAATCTCCCCGGATTCAGCATCATTGCATGTGTTACATGAATGTAAAGAGGAATTTATAGACTAGTATTGGGCATATGGGATAGTATTGGATTTATGAACCTGTTCTGGACTGGGGTGGAATGTTTTCTTAATATACAATTAATCTTTGATATAAAGCTCTCTCATATACATATGAGTATCTCTGGATTTGTTTATCTAGTCAACCCAGACTAACACACCAAGCATGATATCCTATTCCAGAAATTGATACCTCCTGATAACATGTCTGTAATAGTTACATAATCTCCTGTCAGTTTGAGGGTGTTAAAAGTGAATGGGGTGGAGTTTAGCTTGTAAATGAGATAGAAGTTTGATGACCTCATTTGGACATGAGATGGAGATAAATAGCTCACTGGAGGCCAGATGCACTCTCTCTCTGCCTTCCTTTTCCTGCTGTTGAGACACTCAGAGAGCTGAAGGATTCACGTGGCAATGCTTCCACTGTCACTGGATCCAAAAGACTTCACCCACCAGCCTGTGATCTTCCTGCATTTGGCATCATTGCATGCGATGTGTGAGTCTTAAGAGGAATTTATAGACTAGTATCAGACATATGGGCTAATTTAAGATATAAGGACTTAATATGGACTGGGATCTGTGAAATAAAGCTCTCTCTTACACAAATGAGAGTCCTTGGATTTGTTTCTCTAGTTGAAGGGAAATAACACATTATGCACCTTGGCAATAGGGTACTGGAGAAACAAATCATGATGATGGAGAGTGGATGTTTGTTTGAGCTCTGACTCATGGCAGTTTTTCTTCTTTAACTAGCTGAAAGTCAGATATGGCATGCAGTTAACTTAATTACTTTCTGGAACGGACATGAGAAATTAAAGTTTTGTTTCTTCCCCTTGGTTGTTGTCTTTTGTTATTTCTGTTTAAATTGGCAAGACTGAATGTGATGAATTTAAGTTTTGAGATAAAGATGATAAATTACCCCTTGAATTTCTCCATTGAGGCCATGCTGCTTAGTCAAAATGGAGTGATAGAAGGTCAAAATGGCTGAAAGAAGACCCTGTCTTGGCTTGATGCAGTCTGAGGCCCAAGGCTATATTTGTATAATGGAATAATTTAGATAAGGATTATGATAAGATCAATAAAGATTGAACTGGACAGCTTTAAAATTAAGTTTAGGAACACATTGAGTTAGGTTTATACAGTTTTTGTCTGCCTATTGTTACTGATTTAAGGATTAATAACATGAGTTTTGTAAGGCTACTACCCTTTAGCTATTAAATTGGACCTTCAAATGGGTGTTGAAATAGTTTATTGTGCCAGCCTGGCCAATAAACACAAGTGGGATTAATTGAAGGGCGGAGAGATAAATGGCTCAGTGAACCTTGCCTTTCTTGTCTCTTGCTCTTTAATCATTGGACTAGCGTGTGGCTGCCTTGCTTGTTCTATGCTTCAGTTTAAAGGGTACACTACCTGTGGGACGCCTAGTCTGTGGACTGTGTCCCTGTAAGTTGAGGTCCCTTTAAACCCACACTATTGGAATGTACATCTCTGGAGCTGGGGACCGACAGTTGGTGACAGTTGATGACCTGCCTTGCTGTTCGCTGCCTGGGTATACATAAGGCCAGCTCTCTCTACAGAGGAGGAACTGGCGGCCCTCAAGACTTAAAGGACTGCTAGTGTCTCACAACTCTCACAGGGGAGTGAGTTGCTCTGAGCCATTTGTACTGCTTTATAATTTAGCTGTTCATTTCTTGTATTATAGATCTATCTGTATATAATTTAACAGTTCATTTCTTGTGTTATATATCTATCTTTATAAATATAAAAATTACTAGCAGTCTGGTTTTGTTTCTCTAGAGAACCCTGTCTAACACAGGTGAAGACAACTGCAAGAAGATCCTGAAAAGATAAGCCCCACCCAGTGCTTTGAGTGCCCAGGGCATCTGCATTACAAGAAGAAACTTGCCTCGGGGGCTGTTGGCAGACTGAAGAAAGGAAAAGGAATCCTTTAGCTTTTTGAATTTTGAACTAGTAACTTGTGCCTGAAGCTGGAAATATCTGGAACCATGAAGAAAGTCTCCTCTTGAGGACTGAACATTAAAGGGAGCCTGTGCTCAGCCTGAAATGCTTGCTAGGTGACCTCCTGGATCCTCTAGTTGAGTGGAAGTGGGAGAAATGCAGCAATAGGGAGATGGGTTGAGTCTGGCCACTGACACTCACAGACCTGGCTCACAGGAACTAGAGGAAAAGAGAAGGTTGGCGAGCCTGAAACTCATGACCTATCCCAAGGGGGCCAGGGTTATCGAGAACTTGTGACAGGTACCATAGTCTAAAGGCAAGGTGAACAATAGGCAACCAGGTGAGGTTAAGTGAGGCAGCCCACATTGAACTGACCAGAACCTGACCCAATGAAAAGAAGATTTTAGAGCCTTTGAACTAGTGCATATTTGCTGCTGACTTTATAGTTGGTCTGTTCTGATTTGACTTTGCTTATGGATGTGGACTCACAAAGTTCAAACTGGAATGAAGATTCTTCACATTAAGGAACATGTTTGTCTCCTCAGAGCACTGTAGTGATATAAGTGGGCAATATAGAAATTGGATACTTCAAATGGAGAGAATAAAGGCATGAGTGGCTGCCTTTCAAACGTTCATAGGTGGGTAACTATGTTTATAGAATTGTAGTATTATGATGTAGTTGTTCACATAACTAAAATTGATAGCTATGGAATATTTTAGTTTTGTTCATTTATAGAATATCATTTTTAAATTTTGAATTGTATGTATTTTAGTTTTATCCTATATGGCACAAATATAATTTTATTATTGTTTTACTTAAAAATTATGTATGGCTAAAGAATTATATAAAAGTTTCAAGTTGATCAGGGGTGGCATGTGGTAGTTAGGTAATTTCCTTTCAACTTTATGATATTAAGAGAGAAGGGGTGCAGATTAGCCTGTTAACGAGGTCATAGCTTGATGACATCATTTGGAGGTGCAATGGAGATAAATAAAACATTGGAGGCCAGATCCACTCTGTCTCTGCCTTCCCTTCCCTGCTGCTGAGACACTCAGAGAGCTGCAGAAGCCATGTGGAAATGGTTCGACTGCCACTGGATCCAAAAGACATTTCATGCACCGACCTGTGATCTTCCTGTATTGGACATCATTGCATGTGTTTTGTGAGTCTGAAGAGGAATTTATACACTAGTATCTGACATATGGGCTAATGGACTTATGGACTTGATCTGGACTGGGCTGTGATGTTTTTTCAATATGAAATTGCTTTATGCCAGTGGTTCTCAACATTCCTAATGCTGTGAACCTTTAATAGAGTTCCCCATGTTGTGGGGACACCAAACCCATAAATTTATTTTCATTACTATTTCATAAGTGTAATTTTGCCACTCTTTCTAATTATAATGTAAGTATCTGATATGCTTGATGTATTTTCATTTTTACAAATTGAATGCAATTAAATCATAGTGATTAATCACAAAACAATATGTAATTATATATTGTGAAACATTTATTTCTAATTACAATAAATGAAATTTTGTTTTGAAGCATGGTGTAGCATGGGTAATAGTCTTAATATAACAATAATAAACTACATTACTACATTTTACAACATTATGTGTCAAAAGCCAACATCAGTGCAAAGGTTAAGATGGCTTCTTTCTCACCAGATCAGAAATTCTCAGGGCAGTCTTTGCAGAAGCACAATGAAGATTATCTTCCACAACAAGTCTACTTCTGTATATAGACTTGATAAACAACAAGCTGGAAAACCCTGTTTCACAAAGATAATGTTGTTGGAAATGGAAAAAGGCACAACACAGTCTCAGACAGAACAGGGTATGACTGCAAACACGTGATCCAGAATTTTGTAGCTGGCATTGTAGAGAAATCAGTTCTCGCCTCATTGCTGTTAATAAGTTCAATGAACTCCTCTTGTGCTGTCTTCGGAATGTCTTCAACTTTGACTGTGAATGGGCTTCTGGCAAGTGCAAATGGGGTGTCAGGTAGATTTGGAAAGTACGATGAAATCTCATCTGCAAGTATGTGCAGGTGTGCTTTCAGAGAAATTATCATCATAATCTTTGTGTCTGGTTCGATGCTATGTTCCTTAAAGAAAGCAGATAAGTTAGGCAACACATAAATTTTATTTTCATCCAATTTTTTTCCAAAGCTGAAATTTCATTTAGAAAGATCGGATCTTTTTAGAAAAACCAAGGCATGTTGCATTTGATCCTTGCAATGATAAATTTAACTCATTCAAGATGGCAAAGATGTCACCCAAGTAAGCGATTTTCTGCAGTTCACTTTTATCACTGAAAAGTGCTTCGAACTGCAGTCTTGATTTAAAAACACATTGAATTCATCACGAAGCTCAAAAACACATTTTCAAACTTTTCCTCTCAACAACCATCTCACTTCAGCGTGAAATAGCAAAACATTATTCAATTCATCCACCTCGTCGCACAGTTGCGAAAACAGTCTCCTGCTTAAAGTGCTCGCCTTTACCAAATTGACAGAACTTAGGATGCTTTTCATGACTTCTAGTCACTCCTGTGATAGCGTCTTTGTTGCTAATATTTGCTGATGAATCATATAGTGAGTCCCGATGAGTTTGGTGACTCATTCAGTACCCAACGTTGAAATCCAGATCGACATCCTAGCATAGCTGGAGCGCCATCTGTGCAAACACCACAAACCTTTTCCCAAGAGCTCTTCTGCTCTTTCAGAAATGAACCAACTGTGTCAAATACATCATGTGCAGCAGTTGTCATTTCAAGAGGTTTTCAAAAAAGAAACTCATATTTAAAGTCGCCATCATTAATAGACCTCACATAAACCAGTAACTGTAAATAGTTTGCAACATCTGTAGATTCATCAAGTTGGATGCCAACTATTGGAAGTGGAGCAGATTTAATTTCCTGGATGACCTGATCAAGAATATCAGCAGACATGTCATCTATTCTTCTGTGGATAGGGTCGTTAGATAAGGAAATTGCACTCAATTTCATGACAAATTTGTCATAAGTCGAACAATGTCTTTGGCCACTGGCAACAGTAAATCCTCAGCAATGGGGTGAGGTTTCATAGCTCTGGCGATTCTGAGTGCCACGAAATATGAGGCTACTATGTTCTGTTTGTGATACTAGCCACCTGTGTCAAGTCTGGCTTTCTCGAGTCCATCAGTTTGCTTCTAAAATAATTGGTATCCTTGCTGACAAAGCAATATATATAAATATTGCAATAATTAATGATTTTACAGGACACAATTTTACATTTACCCAATAATTATAATTCATGAAGTGTCATTTTACCGACAATACTGCTGCTTTCAACACAGCAGATGCTCAGTAACTGCTCTCTACATGTGTGACTGGGCCGCATAAGTACATGATGACACCAACCCTGTCACATACAACTGTATTTGTGGGCATGTATTGGAATAGGGTTGGCGCGATGATGTCATCACTCTGGGGACTCATATGTGGGTGTATCTGCATGTGGCTGGACCCACCTGGATACGGATAGTGGAACGGTGTCTCAGTTCCTAAGACTATCAGAAATATGTGTTTTCCGATGGTTTTAGGTGACCCCTGTGAAAGGGTCATTCCTCCACCAAAGGGGTCGCGACCCACAGGTTGAGAACTGCTGCTCTATGCTATAAAGCTCTCTCACATAAATGAGTGTCCTTGAATTTGTTTCTCTAGTCACCTGGGGCTAACACAATGTGAAACATACATAAGACTAAATCTTAGCATTTTAGTTTGTAAGAATTATTGTGGCTTAAATTCTTCCAAGAGAGATTGCTTTGTTCTGGTATTCCATGGCAATTTCAACATTCCTCCACAGCAATATACTTAAAATGAATTTATTATTCCTCTGTCATCAGAGTTAACCCTACGTATGCATAGGAGAGAATATAAAGTACGATGATTGGGGCAGTATATCATATTCCTCAAGATGATGTCTTTGTTACTTAATGATTTAAAGATGGATTGTGTATCAGATTTGCTCAACAATAAATTATTTATTCAGCTTTTATGAGCATGGATTGTAAATACAAGTAAAATGAGATCTTTGACAACTTCAATTTTTTTCTGTTTATCATATTGTTGTCTATTCCGATTGTTAGGGGTTTGTTTTCCTTATATTTAATTGTAATTCATGCAGAAGGAGTTAGTTGCTACTCTTCATAAATAAGTGCTTCATATCTTTTTCACTTTCAGCAAATTTTGTGGCATCCACATACCACAGATTGTTGCTGTCCTTTATAGTCCTATTTTTCATATATTCTAGTTTTGGAGGGTTCATTTTTGGATCATGTGTTCAGCTTCCAGATTGAGAACATATAGTGAAAAATACAATATTTTTCTCTATTATAAATCATATAATAGTCTTTTACTCTATACTAACTACTATCTCATGGTATATGTTTAGGTTCTGCATGATTTAAATTCAGAAAATATGTGCATCAGGGTTGCATCCTTTCATAATGTTTATTCAGTATGTATGCTAAGCAAATCATAATATCATAATAAATCCTGGACTGTATGTAAAAGAGCAGAATATCAGGAGTGGAGGGAAGCTTATTAACAATCTCTGAAATGAAGATGGCACAACCTTGCTTGCTGAAAGGGAAAAGGACTTTAAGCACCTGTTGACAATTCTACTTCCTTAAATTCAGGGAGACTTGAAATACTTGCTGATGAACATTGGAACCAACAGCTTTAAGTTTGGAAAAAAGTTAATGTAACGACAATAGAAATCTCATCAAAAGAAAACACTAGCCCATAGCGACCCTATGCAAAATAGAAGGAAATACTGCATAGTCCCATATCATCTTCACAATCAGTACTATGCCTGAGCCCACTGATGAAGCCACACTGTCAATCCAACTCATCAAGAGCCTTCCAGTTTTTTTCTGTCCTCCATTTTAACAAATATAATACACTTCACAAGGGATTGGTTTCTCCTGACAATATGTCTAACATATGTAAGAGGAAGTCTTGCCTTCCGTGCCTTTAAGAAGCACTCTGGCCTTACATCTATGAATACATATCAATTTGTCTTTTTTAGTAGTCAGTTACTTTAAGTATTCTGCTCCAGCAGCACAATTCAAATATATCCATTCTTTTACTGTCTTAATAGTCAATATCCAACTTTTGCATGCATAGGATGCAAAAGAAGATGCCATGGCTTAGATCAGATGCACCTTAGTCCACAAACTAACATCCTTGCACTAAAAAGATCTCGTGAAGCAGAATTACCTAATGCAATACATCTTTTCATCTCTTGATTGTTGCTTCCATGAGCAACATGTCTTCCAAGTAAGACAAAATCCTTGACAAATTCAACCTTTTCTTCATTTCTCATGATGTCACCTCGGTCCAGTTGTAAGGATTTTGATCTTCCATTGAGTCATAATCCAAACTGAAGGTTACAATTCTTGATCTTCATCAGCAAGTGTTCCAATTCCTCCTCACTTTCAGCAAGCAAGGTTATGAAATCTGTTTATCTCAGGTTGTTCATAAACCTTCCTGCAATCCTGATGCCATACTAGTCTTTATTTAATACAGCTTCTGTGATTATTTGCCAGTATATAGACTCAACAATTATGGTGAGAGGCTACAACACTTTTCCTGATTTTTTTTCCAGAAGTATTATATTCTTAAAAAAAAAACATTTTATTGGGGGTTCGTGCAATTCTTATCACAATCCACATATACGTCCATTGTGTCAAGAACATATGTACATTTCTTGCCATCATCATTCTCAAAACATTTGCCTTCTACTTGAGCCCTTAATATCTGCTGCTCATTTCCCCCCTCCCTCCCCACTCCCCCTACCTCGCGAACCCTTCATCATTCATATATTATTATTATTTTGTCATATATTACACTGTCTTACATCTCCCCCTGCCCTCTTCCCTGCTGTCCCTCCTCCAGGGAGGAGGCTATATGTAGATTTCTGTAATCAGTACCCCCTTTCTACCCCACATTCTCTCCACCCTCCAGGCATCACCACTCTCATCACTGGTTCTGGAGGAGTCATCTGTCCTGGATTCCCTGTGTTTCCAGTTGTTATCTTTACCAATGTACATCCTCTGATCTAGCCAGATTTGCAAGGTAGTGTTGGGATCATGATAGTGGGGGGAGGAAATATTTAAGAACTAGAGGAAAGTTATATGTTTCATCATTGCTACCCTGCACGCTGCCTGGTTCATCTCCTCCCCACAATCCTTCAGCAAGGGTTGTCCCGTTGGCTACAATTGGGCTTTCAGTCTCCACTTTGCACTCACCCACATTTTCAATGATATGATTGTATGTTCCTTGATGCTTGATACATGATCCCTTCGACAGCTCGTGGTCACACAGGCTGGTGTGTTTCTTCCATGTGGGCTTTGTTGCTTCTTAGCTATATGGCCACTTGTTTATCTTTGAGCCTTTAAGAATCCAGACACTATATCTTTTGATAGCTGGGCACCATCTGCTTTCTTCACCACATTTGCTCATGCACACGTTTGGCTTCATTGATCATATCAGGGAGGTGGGCACCTGCTGATATGGTTTTTAGCTCTTTTCCTGATTATAACCACACAGTATTCCCTTGTTCTATTTGCACAACATGCTCGTGATCCATGTACATGTTTTGAATGAACACAATGAAGTGGTCTGGAATTCTCAGGTTTTTTTCAACGTTATCCATAGTTAATTATGGTCCACACAATCAGTTGCCCTTGCATAGTCAATGAAACACAAGCAAACATCTTTCTGGTATTCTCTGCATTGAGTTAAGCTCCTTCCAACATTGGCAGTGAAAGCCTTTGTTCCGCATCCTCTTCTGAATCTTCTTCTAGCAGTTCCCTGTCAAAGCACTGTTGCAACCATTGTTCCATAATCTTCAGCAAAGTTTTGCTGTGTGCAACATTAATGCATCATTCTGTAGTATGAGCATTCGGTGGGGTGGCACCTTTATTTGGAATGGGCATAAATGTGGATCTCTTCCAGTCAATTGGTCAAGTAGCTGTCTTCCAAATTTCTTGGCATACTTGAGTGAGCGCTTCAAGTGCTTCTTCAGTTTTCTGAATCATTTCTATAAGTATTCCGTCAATACCTGGATCCTTGTTTTTGGCTAATGCATTCAGTGAAGTTTGGTCGTCTTCCTTCAACACTTTGGCTCTTGCTCATATGCTACCTCCTGAAATGGTGGACTGTAGATTTGTTCATTTGAGTGGAATGACTCTGTATTCTTTCCATCATCTCTGGATGCTATCTGCATTATTCAATATTTTGACTATGGAATATTTCAAAATTGAAATTCCAGGCTTTAATTTTTTTTCTTGAGTTCTTTCAATTTCATATATGCTGAGTGTATTCTTCTCTTTTGGCTTTCTAATCTAGGTTTAGCACATTCCGTTATAATATTTGGTTTTGTCTTCGCAAACCTCTCTTTGAAAAATTCTTTTCAGCTCCTTGACTTCTTCTTTTATTACATTTGCTTTAGCTGTGTCATGATTGAGCAAGTTTCATATTTTCCTCAGACATCCAGTTTGATCTTTCTTTCTTATTCTTTTAATGGCTATTTGCTTTCTTCGTGAATGATGGTCTTGATGTCCTCCCACAGCTCATCAGATCTTCTCATTAGTGTATAATGTGTCAATTCTGTTTCTTGAGATGCTCTTGAAATTCAAGTGGTATAGACTCAAGGCTTCATTTAATTTTCTTCAGCTCTAATCTGAACTTACATGTGAACTGTTGTTCTTTTCTGTCACAGTCAGCCCTTAGTCTGGTTTTAGATGATGATATTGAGTTTCTCCATTGTTTCTTCCCACAGATTTGGTCATTTTGACTTCTGTGTATTTCATTTGGGAAGTCCTTGTATATAGTCGTTTTTTTATTATTAAAAAAGGTATTTGCTATGAAAAATCATTGGTTTTTCAAAATTCTATTATGATACCTGTACCTTCATTTCTATCACTATGTTTTCAACTGCGGTTCATTTCCTTTGTTTCCAATTTTTGCATTCCAATCACAAATAACTGTCAATTTAGCTTGACTATATGTCTGATCAATTTCTAATTCAAGTGATTGGTAGGATTCTACGATTTCTTTATCACTAGCTTTTGTGGTTGGTGCACAAAGTTGAATAATAGTTGTATGGATTGGATTTCCTGAAAGGTGGAAAAGTATAATTCAATCACAGATAGTATAGCACTTCATGCTGGATTTAGCAAAATCCTTTCAGAAAATGGATGCCGTGCTATTCCTCTTGACTGCATTTCCCCCCGGCATAATAAATCATCATTTACATGACCATTCAAAATTACCAATAGCAATTCATTTAAGCTTAACAATGCCCAGGACTTCAATCTTCATGCATGCCATTACGTTTGGGTCACTTCCAATTTTCCTAAATTCATACAAAGGGGTACCAAAACAAAAAACTTAAACAAATAAACAAACAAAAACCAGAATTGCACTGGGCAGAGCAGAGCTTTCATAGTACCCTTTTTCCCAGTAGGGGATCATTAAGCATCTTGCTCTGAGTCAGTGCACCCAGTGACATTGCCTGGGAGGGTTCTCTCAGGTGTCAGTGAATTTTTTTGTGTGAAAGCAGTGTCGCTTGAACCTCATTATTTGTGAAGTCTGATATAAAAGAATAACACGTGACTGTGTAATGTTTCCTGCTCAGGAAAAATGTTTCAGAAACTGTCATGATGTTGTACACAGCTTATAAGGGCAGCACTATGGCAAAGACTCAAGTGTACAAGTGGTTTTCTCATTTCAAAAAAATGTCAAATGTCGATTGATGACAAACCTCCTTCTGGACTTCCATCAACTTCCCAAATAGACAAAATGGTTGATTTGTAGTGTATTTGATGTTCATGCCACCAGGTCAGACTGCTAATCAAGCTTTCAGTTTAGGGATTCTGAAAAGATTCTGGAACAGTGTGTGACAGAAAAGGACTGATTTGTGGCACACATGGGACTGCTTTTGCCACCAAGATAATGCACTTACTCATGCAGCCCTCTCAATACACCAGTTTTTGGCAAAAAAGCATGCTTATCTTGCTCCACAGCCTTACTCACCTGACCTTGCTCAGAGGGACATGAAAGAACAGTTATTTGACCATGCAAAAGGGATGAAGAAAAAAGTGACAAGCTGTCAGCCATCCAGAAAGATGAGTTTGAAGATTTTCATACAGAACAAGGGATACTGTGTGCTTTAAAATCAGAAAATAAGTGTGTATCTTTTCGCCACATTATTCCATCTAGAGTACATGAAGTTAAGCTATCATTTTTAAAGCTAAAATGTGCACGACTTAAGCTATTTTGCTTTAATTACATCCTTTGAAATTCATAGTTAGCCAAATAAAGATGTTCAAATCCATTTAGGAAGAAGTAAAGCTGAAATGAATATGGTAAACCATGTCTTATAAACGTCATAATGTTATCAAGAGGGAACTAGTCAGCATTCAACCATTTTAAGAGATAACCTATGAGCAAGAACCCATGATATTGAAGGAAGACTTTCCAGTTGCACTGAAAGTATTAACCAACACCAAAGCTCCAGGTATTAATGAAACACCAATTGCAATGTTTCCACAAGCTGATGAAGCACTGGAAAAAGTCCCTTGTCTATACCAGGCAATTTGGAAAACTTGGCCAAATGACTTGAAGAAATCAACATTTGTACCTATTCCAAAGATAGATTACCAAATAGAATCCTAAAAGTATAGAGAAATATCATTGATAACACATGAAAGTAAATTTTTGCTGAAGATCATCCAATAGCTGTAAGAAATTCATGCTGGATTCAGAAAGGAACATGGAACAAGGAATATCATTGCTGATGTCAGGTGGAACTTAGCTGAAAACAGAGGATACAAGAATGATGTTTACTTGTGTTCAACTGCGTGCATGATAACAAACTATAGCTATCTTTGAGAAGGATGGGAATTCTGTAACACTACTTTGTGCCCAGGTGTAACAAGTTCATGGATCAAGAGGCAGTGTGCCAATCGAACAAGGACACACTGCATGTTTTAAAATCAGGAAGGTGTGTATCAGGGCTGCATCCATTCACCATACTCATTCAATCTGTATGCTAAACAAATAATCAGAAAAGCTGGATTATAGTAAGAATAACGTGGCATTACAATCGGAAGAAGACTTATTAAGAATCCTTGAGATGAAAAGGATACAGCTTTGCTTGCTAAAATTGAGCAGGAGTTGAAACATTTGCTGCTGATGGTCAGGGATTGTTGTCTTCAGTCTGGATTACAACTCAATGTACAGAAAACCCAAATCTTCACAACTGGACCAGTAGGCAACATCATGATAAAGAGAGAAAATATTGACAGTGTCATGGAAGGAAATTTTCTTGCTTTGATCCACAATCAAGGCTTATGAAAGCAGCAATCATGAGATCCAATAGCACATTACATTGGGTAAATGTGCTTGCTGTAGAAGACCTCTAGAAAGTATTGAAGAGAAAGATGTTACTTTGAGGTCTAAGATATACCTGACCATGGCATTTTCAATTGGCTCATGCATGTGAAAGTTGGATATTGAATAAGGAAGACCAAAAAAGTATGAATGCATTTAAGTTATGATGCTGGAAAACAATATAGAAAGTACCATGGATTCCCAAAAGACAAACAAATCTATCTTTGAAGAAGTACAGCCAGAATTCTTTTTGGAAACCAGAATGACAAGATGTTGTCTTATGTATTTTGGACATATTATCAGGAAAGACCAGTCTTGAGAAGAACATCATGTTCGGTAAAGTGGGAGACAGCAAAAAAGAGGCATACCCTCTTTGAGGATGGACGAGATAGCGTAGCATAGTATCTAAAGCAATGGGCTCAAACATTACAAACAATTGTGGAGTAGGCAGGGCTGGGTTCATGTTTCCTTCTGTTGTACATAAGATGAGTGAGAAACAACTGGACTCCACTTACCACCAACAACACTCTACCCAACATCTAGGAATCTACAAACACTTTCTAGGAAATGTATATAGATGTATTTTCTGATTTCAGTGAAATTTCAGAAGTTACATTATGAGTGTGTATTGTTTAGCTAAGTATTGATCTCAGAGTCATTCAGAGTGAGACCGCTGAGTCAGTCCTACTTGCATCATACTTCCACCAGGCAAGCTAAGGAATTTTCTTAATTGTTTTCCTGCTGCCTCAGCTGAATACAAGATATATTTCCCAATAAAAATGTAAGTTATCTCTGCATGTTTAGGAATGCATACCATGCCTGCTTAGTATATTTCTATATATTTAATATAGCTTATCTTTTATTTAAATTGCTTATAATTAAGTCATTCTCCTTTAAATTTTTACTTTTACCAGGTGTATATATATTTGGGTCATTAATGTTGTCATGTTTAGTAACTATAGAGTAAGTTCTAAGTCAGCAATCCCACGTACAAAAGAACAAAACACTATCAGGTGCTGCACCATCCTTACAATTGTTACGTTTAAGCCCATTGTTGCAGCCACCATATCAATCCATGTTGTCAGGAGCCGTCTTCTTTTTCACTTTTCTTCTGCTTCACCAGGCATAATAAATTTCTGCAGGGACTGGTCTGTCCTGCAACATACCATAATTAAATGAACGATATGAAGAAATGCCATCCTTGCTTTTAGGAATGCTCTGGCTGTACTTCTTCTGAACAATTCTGTCTACCCATGGTATGTTCAATAGTTTCCCCAAACACCATAATGAAAATTAATCAATTCTTCTTTCCTCTACCTTTTTCAATGCCCACATTTCACATGAATATGGAGCAATTGAAAATACCATGTGTCAAGCACACCCCAGTCCTCAAAAAAGCTCCTAGTTTTTCAACACTTTAAAGAGGTCTTGTGCAGCAGATGTATCCTATGTATTGCATCATTTGACAACTTGACAGCTCCTTCCATAAGCACTAATTGTGGATCCAAGCAAGAGAACATCATTGAAAACTTAAAACTTTTCTGTTTATCATGATGTTACCTATTGGTTCAGTTATGGAGATTTTGGTTTTCTTTACATTGAGTTGTAATCCACCCTGAAGGCTGCAATCCTTGATCTCCATCAGCAAGTGCTTCATGTCCTCATTTTTGGTAACTCGGGTCATATAATCTGCAGATTGCAGCTTCTTGGTAAGCCTTTATCCAATCTTGATATAGCATTCTTGATATAATCCAGTGTCTATGATTATTTGCTTAGCAAACAGCTTGAATAAGTATGGTGAGGTAATACAACCTTGACAAACAACTTTCTTGATTTTAAGCCCTACATTATTCCCATGATGTGAGGTCTCTAGATTCAGGTACAAGTTTCAAATGAGCACAATTAAGTTTTCTGGAAGTTCCATTGTTCTCAAGACTATCCATAGTGTGTTATGATCCACACAGCCGAATGCCCATGCATAGTCCATGAAGCACACTGATGAGATCCTCTACTTTAGTCAAGATCCATATGACATTAGCCATAATACCCCTTGTTCCACATCTGCTTCTGAGTCCAGCCTGAACCTCTGGCAGCTTCCTCTAAATGTACTGCTCCAACTATTGGATGATCTTGAGCAAAATTTCACTCTCATGTGATGTTGTTCTATAATTTGAGCATCTATTGATTTACTTTCACATAGAATGTGTACAAATCACATATAGATTTCTTCAGTCAGCTGGCCAAGTTGCTGTCTTCCAAATTTCCTGGCAATGATGAGTGAGTGCTTCTAGTACTTCATCATCTTGTTGACATATTTTCATTGATATTTCATCAATTCTTGCAGTCTTGTTTTTGGCTACTGCTTTCAGTGTTGCTTGACCTTATTCTCTTCTTCTTCTTCTTCTTCTTCTTCTTCTTCTTCTTCTTCTTCTTCTTCTTCTTCTTCTTCTTCTTCTTCTTCTTCTTCTTCTTCTTTGTACCTTTGGTTCTTGCTCCTCTACTACCTACCAAAATAGTTGAATACCAACAGTTGTTTTTGATACTATGACTCTGTGTCTCCTTTACATCTTCTTTTGATATTTCAAGCACAGTTTAGAATCTCTGCTGAAACGTGTTCACTTTTGTTTGTATTTGAAATACCAGTGATATATCTTCCAGCATCGCAGCAACACACAAGCCACCAAAGTATGACAAACTGACAGACAAGTGATGGGTTTTTAAAAATTAGATCTTAACAATACATGAAGGTTTATATTTTCCACACAATTATAGAAGAAAGCAAGCAAGTAAAAAAGTGTTGTTTGTCCATTCGTCATAAAAAGAAAACCAAGCTTACATTTACTGAGTCATATCTGACTCACAGATACTGTACAAGATTCCTGGGGATTTGAAAATCTTTACAGGAGCAAACCGTGGCGTGATTATTGGGGTTGGAATTCCTGTCTTGTGATTGGCTGATAATCAGATCTCCCTCCTACAGAATGACTGGGTGGGTTTGAACCACCGCCCTTCTAGTAAGTAGCACAGAAGCTAAATATTCTGACATAGGGCTCCTTTCTAAAGAGCATCAGGATTTTCAAGATTATTGTTTTAGGTCTTTCTACTCTCCTCCAGAGTGACACTTTCAGAGATCACAGGGGTCAGCTCTAACCTGTCCTATAGGATCACTATGAGTCAGCATCAGGCTGACAATGAATTTTTCTACTTTATATTTATTATTATTCACAATGTAGCAGCTATAACATGGTAAACCTCTAAGTTTTATTACTGTTAATGAATATTTCACCATCATTTTCTTCAAAAAAACAAAGAGTGCCATTAAGTTGATGTCAACTTTTAGCAATTTTGTAGAATAGGGTTCCACTTCCCTGTTAGTTTCTGAGACTGTAACTGTTTATGGGAGTAGAAAGTTCCCCTTTCTCTCTAGGAGCAGGTGATGGTTTCTAACTGTAGACTTTTCGGATCACAGCCTAATGCATAACCACTAAACTACCAAGGATCCAGTGCTTTCTTTTTAGACAATAAACAAGAGTATAAATTGAGCCATAATTTGTAAAGTTTGCCTATTTTCATGATGTGAATGGAGTCCTTGGTCAGACAAATAGCTAAATGCTCAACTGCTTGCTGAAAGTTTGACAGTTCTAACTCAACCCCTGATGCCAAAGACGACAATGCTGGTAACGCACTTCTGAAAAGTCACAGCACTAACTAGCCTAGGGAGCAATTATACTTTGCATACATAGAGTATTACTGAGGCAAAGTTGCCTGGACAGCAGCTAAAATCCCTATAACATCTGTACTCCTATCATGACTGATCCCAAGCTGCCAATGTGACAACATCCAATGCTAATTTGGTAAGTAGGTAAAAGACATACAATATTATGTAGCAATTTAATAATAAAATAGAAGAAAATAATTCAGAAGCAATGCATTTAGAGTATTTTGTTTCTTAAATTAAAATTTATATTTTCCTAATCTAATTTTTAAAAATCTGAAAGTTTTATTAGCTAACATACATGAAAATATCAATCAAGAGATCAAAAGATAAATTGCATTCGGTAAATCTGCTGCACAAGACTGCTTTAGAGTTGTGGTAGTTATATAATCCTTTGCCAATTTGAGATGATTAAAAGTGAAGGGGTGGAGTCAATCAGGTCATAGCCAATGAGGCCTCTGTGTCAGCATGGTCTTCTCATGAGGATTCTGGGAACTTCTGTACTCCTCCTTGGAGGTAGGCAACTCTCTCTCTCTCTCTATCTCACTCTCTCACTTCTTGGGAGACATTGCAGCAGAGAAGACACATGGAGCTAGGCTAGTACCATGAGCTAGAGGATCCACATGGAGATCCCTGCCAGCACCGAGATGCTTACACTGGATCCACAAGACTTCCCACCTACTGGCCTGTGATCTTCCTGCATTCGGCATCAATGCATGTGTTTTGTGAGTCTGAAGAGGACATTATAGATTGGCATCAGACATATGAGCTAATAAGAGACTTACAGACTTGATCTGGACTGGGCTGGATGTTTTCCCTATATTTATCTTCTCTTGTTTATAAAGCTCTTTCCTATACACATATGAGTGTCTATGAATTTGTTTCTCTAATCTACCCAGACTAACACAAGAGTATTGAAGAGGAAGGATGCTATTTTGAGGATTAAGTTGTGTGTGACCCAAGAATGGCATTTTCCATTTCTTCAGATGCATGTAAAGAAGACTGAAAAAGAATTGACGCATTTGACTGGTGCTGCTAGAGAAGAATATTGATAGTACAATGGACCGCTAAAAGGAAAAACTGATTTGTCTTGGATGAAGTATGGCCAGAGTGCTCCTTAGATGCAAGGATGGCAAGACTTCATCTTACATTCTTTGGACATGTTTTAAGGAGAGATCATTGAGTTCCTGGAGAAGAATATCCTGTTTGGTAAAGGAGCAGGACAGCAGAAAAGAAGCAGCCTTCAATGGGCTTGATTGACATCCTGCGCACAAAAAATGGGTTGAAGCATGGGAAAAATAGTGCTGATGGTGCAAGACTGGTCAGTTTTTCTTTCTGTTGTGCCCAAGGTCTTTATGGATGGGAAGCAACTTTATGGAATCTAAGAACAAGAATAATGGAATTTTTTAATGGATCTATTTAATAACCAGCTGTGACATTCCTGAAAATGCAGCAATTTTGTTAATTGTTTCTTGCAACCCAGTTGCAATTGACTGCCCAGAACTTTTGAATATAGGAATCCTACTGGGCATAGTAACCCTACCCCTTTGGGAGTCCAAAGTTGCAAATCTTGATAGAAGCATATTTTTTCATCTTTCTCTAGCTAGATGGTTTGAACTGCTGACCTTGTGGTTGGGCTAAACACATAACTCACTACAGTAACAGGGCTCCTTTTATTCCTGTAATTCACTGCAAAATGTAAACGATCATCAAGCCTCCTTGTATTCCCTAACTTAATTTTTTCTCACCTTATTTGCATAGTTACACTTTTGTTTGTAAATAAGAAAACAACTTGTATTTTTGATAATTATTGAACTTCAAACGAACAAACCTATGAGTGGATGATGACCTGTAGAGACTGTATGCCACAGAGTAAAACTGTCATGTAGCATTTCCATGGCTAAAAACTTTATGAAAGCAGACTGCTACATCTTTTTTCCATCAATCTGCCAAACTTTTGCTTAGTAGACAAGCATTTTATCAACTGTTTCTATTACACTCATTAGCATCTATAGAGAACATTTTTATAGTTTTATTGGCACATAAGGCACATATCATACAATTCAATAGAGCAATCATATCAAGAATTGTACAATCATTGCCAAATCCATTTGTGAAAAATTTCTTTCTCCCTCCCCCACCACTATGGTTAAATTTGTCTTTAAAATGAATTGTGTAATCACAATCAGTTATAGTGCTCCCTTCGTGCTCCTGTATTCATTGTTTGCTCCCCAAGTCCCCTCACCCTCCCTATCCTATCCGCCAACTCTACATCCGCTATAACCCTTGCATCAGTTATTGCCTCTATGAATTCACTCCTACTGTGCTTCACACACTAGTAAACCCAAAAGAAACAATAAAAAAATGAAATACAGTTGTAAGGATATAATAATAATATAAAGATAAAAATACAAATAATGAATAAGAGAGAAAAGACAACCATCAATATTTAAAAATCCAGAGAAGAAACTTTTGTCATGAACAAACAAGATGTTAGAACAAATTCTGGTTGGGTTAAAAGGGAGGTAAACTGACTAAGTATCAAGTTTGATCCAGGATAACCAATTGATAACCGGGCACCATCTGCTTTTTTTCACCACACTTTTCTGTAGCATCCTTATCTTCAGTGATCATTTCATGAAGGTGAGAATAGAACAGGCTCCTGTTATCAGAACTTACTGTTCTTGGATTGGGGCTGGAGTTAACTAGAAGCCTAGAATCCATCTGCTTCTCCATGAGATATGCATAACTGAGGTTTACTTCGGCATACAGGTTATGAAAATAATCAAATTCCCTAAAGACCAACTACACCACCAACAACAATAAACCAACCAGCAAACAAACATAACAAAGTTCTTTATAGATGCCAATCAGTAAGTATAATAGGAACAATTGTCAAACTGCTTGAACTTTTAAATACAACTATGAATTTGTTTTTGTGTTATTTATGTTAGCTAAAATGTTTTTATTATCCCTCTTTTAGATGAAGTGGAGAAATTGTTTGAGCATCTTTAAAGTGTCCGGCACAGAAGGAAGTAAAGTAATGATTCCTGGAATCAGGATCCTCCAGTGCTGGCTCTGTTCACACTACACATCAAATCGAAAGACATCAGTAACGCTGTGATGCGGGTAAAGCATGCTCTGACTTCTGTTAGAAGAACGAAAATACTTTCAGAAATGAATTGTGAATAAAAATTAGCAAATATCCTTAAGTAACATTTCTTACTATTTTCTTAACATTTAAATGTATCATAAATGCATTTAACAAGAAGAGAATACTTGTGAATGCTGTTAGTAACTGGGAAACCTTCCAAGTTCTAAGCAGCCTGGGCAATGACTATGCTATCTCTAAATGTTCTCTCATAACCCACACGCGATTCAGTTTTATAACATCTGTCCATACCTCTGGCTGTATGTGCCTATTGCTAGGACTTGGCAGATATCTCCTGTATTCTCCAGCCAGGAGCTCTGGTGGCCAAGTGGTTATAGTACTGCATGCTAACCAAAGGCATGACCATTTGAACTCAGCAGCTACTCTGCAGGAGAAAGATAGAACAGACTGCTTCCATAAAAATCACAGACTTGAAAACACTTTGAAGCACTTCCGCTTTATGCTATAGAATCATTGTGAGTCAAATCTACTAAGTAGGCAGGGGTTTGGTTTTAGTTCTTTGTTTCCAAAGCAAATTTCAGGAATCCCCTACTTGATTTTATTAATTAGTTACCATAGCACTTATGCGGAAGAACCAGTCATATTGGGAAACATCATGGATTACCTGTCAGCTTATGACTTGATGTCCCAAGCATAGGATCTTCCAGCCATGGTTCAATCAACAATACTAGTTGCCTTCATGAATACTTGTCTGGTGCTGTGTCCTTTAAAAAAATCCATGTACACAGTATCTAGTAAGACCAAGTTGCTGGTAGATCCACTTTAGAGTAGCAAACAGCTTTAATATTGGGCAGAGACCATTGTAATCTTGCTTATGCTGAATAGAATTCAAAACTTGGCCAGTTGACCTCCATATATACATGACCTGAATTTTTTCTGTGTGCAAGTATCTCTTAGATCAGTGGTTCTAAACCTGTGGGTTGCAACCCCTTGGGGTGTGGGGAACAAGGAGTCAAAGGACCCTTTCACAGGAGTCGACTAAGACCATTGGAAAACACATATTTCCAATGATCTTAGGAATGAAGACCCCACTCTTTTATCTGTCTCCAGGCGAGTCCACCCACAAGCAGATATACCCACCTATGGGTACCAAGCATTAAGACTGCTAACCTACATGTGCTTCAAGACAAAATTTCATTTGTTTGTAATTATAAATAAATATTTCACAAAATATAATTATAGATTGTTTTTGTGATTAAACACTATGCTTTAATTACGGTCAATTTATAACCATGAAAATACATCCTGCATATCAGATATTTGCATTATGATTCATAAAAGTAGCAAAATTACAGATATGAAGTAGTAACAAAAATAATTTTATGGTTGGGGGTCACCACAACATGAGGAACTGTATTAAAGTGTTGCAGCATTAGGGTGGTTGAGAGCCACTGTCTTAGGTGTTCCATGCCAAATTTCTTCCCTGGCTTCTTGAATGTTGTTGGGAGTCTCTTTCTCTCAAACACTATTTGCAATTTTGTCTTCATACTAATATGACCTTATCCTTACCACCTTAGTGTGAGTTGTTTTCATTGTTTTCTGTTGGCTTTCCCAGCTCTGAAATACAGGAGGAATTGATATATAATGATAATAACTATAAAAAGAGATTATAGGGATTGCAGGGGTGGGGGTGGGCAGTATAGAGGGAAAGGGGATTTCAGGAACAAATAATGAAGGTAGGAGGGGAAGGGAGCCCTAGAACTGATAATGACTTCACAAATCATTTTAGAAGTGATTTAACCTGGGGGGTGGGGAGAGGAAAGCTCTAAGATAGATGTGGTGCTGATTGTACAATTCTCCTTTTGTGATTGAACTATTCACTTGTATGATATGAAAATTCTGTGCCAATAAAACTGTTGGAAAAAATTAAAAATAAAATTAATAAATAAAAAGATGACCAGCAACTAAAAAAATAGAGAATAGATGGAAACATTTCAGCTGTGAGATTTTAGTTTTTCAAATAAATATTGCAGGTTTAAATGTATATATTATGACATCAGGGGAATATAATGGATTATAGAAGAACATTTTAACTTCTTTGTGCAGGATTCTCAGAATTTAATTTTCAAGTCTTAAATTTTACTAGCTATGTAATATTGTGCAAATAACTTCCCCTGTGCAAATAACTTCACATTTTATGCCTTTGATTTTATAATGAAAGAGAATTGGATTCAAAATATCTGTCTTAGGAGATGGTTTTTAAAATTAAATGCAACGACATATAAATTTCCTGACCCAGTGTCTGCCCCATAATGCACTGCCATAATCCATTCTGACTCATAGACACCCCATAGGAGAGAATATGTGCTTCTTTGGGTTTCCAATATTGTAAATCTTCAGGGGAGCAGACAGACTCATCTATTCCCTAAGGAGCAGTTGGTGGGTTTGAACTATGATTCCGTGGTCAATAGTCAAACACATAGTGCTGCAAGGTTTCATTATCTGATCCATAGTAACCCCCCCCCCCCGCCCACACACACACACACAATACCATTTCCTTTCTACAGGTTACACTTGCTTATTGATTCAGTTGAAAGAGACTTTACACTAGACAATAGATATACAGAAATAAATAATACACTGTAGTGATTTAACAACAAATACAGTTTTTATTCTGTGATGATTATTTAATTTATATAATACAGGGGTTAAGAGCTGAGAGATTAAAGTCAGACTTGAATTCCAGCTCATTACTTAAATACAGTAGGAGCTTTCACAAGTTAGTCATTCTCTCTGTACTTCAGTTTTCTCACCTGAAAATGGAGATATCAGTAGTGTCTATTTCATAGTTATAAACTACATAAAACAAGAAAATCCCAGGAACAGTGTCTTCATCATGAAATTAATCCACTATGCAGCTTATTCAAATAATTTCAAAGCATGAATTTCACAGCCATGGAATAGCATTATCACTAAATATTTTTTGGAGCTTAACTAAATGCATGGAATGAAATGCAGCTCCTTAAATAATTTCCATAAAAATCTTTAACAATAGGATTAATGTAGATTGCTCCATGACTTAATTTGGTCTTTGAAAATTGACTTGACAGTACCCATGGGTTTCCTGGGGAAGTCTTGTAGAAACACTTATATGTGGCGCACCCAAAAAGGTGTCCATGACGCAGCGGTCAACCGAGCATCCATTCTCCATCTTCATGATTTGTCTCTCTAGTACCTCACTCCGGGTACCAATTAGGCAGGGTTTTCTAGAGAAACAAAACCAGGACACTCATGATTATACAGATAGGTTTGTACATTGAGAAGGAATGTAACAGCTAATTAATCCACACAGCAATACAGAGAGCTCGATTCAACTCACTTTCATGGAACAGTTAATGTACTGGAAGTCTTTCAACTCACATGGGCTGCCAGGTCCAAGATCAAGAAAGCAGTTTTAAGAACAGCTAGAGAAACTTCAAATTTATACTTTCAATTATTATTCTTTAATCAAGATTTAATTTCACATGGGACTTTCACTTAGAGAACCCCCAGTTATGTAGTTGAATTCCTGTCAAACAGACTTACATACAAAGATTTGTGTGTAAAGTTATTCTTAATATTTTGGGATTGTTGGCTCTATGTACAATTTTTATCACCCAACCTGTGGCACTATATAGTACTGTGTCTATATAATTCATTTAAAGTAAGTATGTATAGTACAGTGTGTAAAAAATAAGATAAAAAAACAGAACTTGAATAACTTCAATTCTGTTTTGGGGGAAGTAAAGTTATTTTGAACAGTTTTCTTGACATATAATTCACATATCATACAATTCAATCACTCTGTCATATTAAAAAGTTGAGCATTCATCACCTCAATCAATTTTAAGATATTTTCTTTTTTCTTATACTCATTTTGCTTAGCTTTCCCTGAAACCTCCTCTGCTATGCCCCTGGGATACTATTAATCTACTTAATGTCCTTATAGCTTTACCTCTTCCAGGTTTCATATACAGAGAAAAAAATGAAACCAGCAGTTCTCAACCTTCCTAATGCCACGAACCTTTAATACAGTTCCTCATTTTGCGGTGACCCCAAACCATAAAATTATTTTTGTTGGTACTACATAACTGGAATTTTGCTACTGTTATGAATCATAATGTAAATATCTGATATGCAAGATGTATTTTCATGGTTACAAATTGAACATAATTAAACAGTGATTAATCACAAAACATTATGTAATTATATGTTGTGAAATATTTATTTCTAATTACAAATAAATGAAATTTTGTCTTGAAGTATTTCTTAACATGAGTAACAGTCTTCACGCCAGATACTCATATGTGGGCATATCTGCATGTGGGCGGATTCGTCTGGAGAGGTCTAGAGGAGCAGTGTCTCGGTTCCTAAGACCACTGGAAATATGTGTTTTCCGATGGTCTTAGGCAACCCCTGTGAAAGGGTCATTTGACCCCCAAGGGGTCACGACCCACCAGTTGAGAACCGCTGTACTAACCCAAAAAAAATTAAAAAACAAAGCAACATGCAATGATGACAAAATAAAACAAAAAAACCTCAATTGGAAGGAAAACAGGAAAAAAATTAAAATCACATCTCTGGTGGTAAGAAAATGGGGAAGAGCAATATCCCACAGGGAAAATAAAACCTCTTAACAATACTTATGTGAAGCCCAAGGGAAGAATACATCCAGTATTGGGTTCCTAATTGGACATTATTGATCTCATTCCTATGTATCCCTGTGACCCAGTCTGTGTACTATACTATGTACTGGGACTTTAGGCCACATCAGATGTTAAGTCTCATCAGAAAGCCTCAGTGTGGACACCCACCTAAGAGAATGGGGCTTAACCTCCAACTCACCTGTACTCATTAAACGTAAGGCTGAAACTCCTTAGTGTGAGAAGAAGCAAACAACTACTTGTCCAAGGGCAAAGAACTGGACGATGTAGTACTTTGGTTCGAAGCTCCTACCTTGAGGGTGCCCAATGAATGGTGGCCAGTAACTACCACATCACTTACTATTTTAGTGCCCCTTTTGCCTCATTATGACACATATTAATCTGTTAGGCATGCCTCTGCTATTGTGAATTAATATTATTTGAAGATTTACTCTATAACCAACCCCCATTGTTTGTGTAAATAGTGTCCAGGCACTTAAAAGTTTCATCTTCACAAGTCAACAATTCAGGTATTGTGATTCATAGTTGGCCCACACTCAAATAATTTCCTTTTCTCAAGAGTGCTTTAAATTCTATACTATTGGCCAAACTAATGTCACTATCATTGTTTTATGGGCTGGGCTGCTAAATGCCCAGGTCAGCAGTTCAAAACCACCAACCAGTTGCAGAGGGGAATGATGAGTCTTTCTTTTTACTCCTGTGAATATGTGTTGGCTTGAAGACTCACAGGGATAATTCTACCCTGTCTTATAAGGTCACTATGAGTCATCATTGACTTGATGAACGTGGTGTCCCAGGGGAATGATTGTTAATATTCTCTAATGAAATGACAATGCTATCTCTAAGGTGAATCATATATATATATCAACCATAGATACATGGATGTATTTTTGGCTTGCACTTAATTCTAGACCCCATCAAAGAAAAATTAGTTCTTATGACATGACTTTGCTTAATGCTCCACTTCATGGAAGGATCACTGGAGATATGGGTACTATAGCAAATTTTAGTGAAAGAATAGCACCCATGGTATCTTAAAGTCTTGTTTTCAAACAAGCAGCCATCAAAGTAAGGTATCAGCTAAGTACACATGGAAGAAGCACATCAGTATGTGTGATTAAAGGATTATAAATAATATAATCCAAATATTAATGAGGGAATTGTATTAGATCTAAAATTATGAACACTGGCTTGGAGAAAACTATGGATGATAATGGAAACCCAAAATTTATTCACAGAGGAAACATATGGATTTTGCCTCTGTTGAATTCCCTTCAAACATAATAGAGGGATGTAAATAATCCTGTTATCAAATGCAGCATTGTGAAGTCTCTTATGGCAGATGCAGTTAGGTCAAAATGAAATGTTTTATCATTTGATCTCCCTTTGATCCATTGGAAAGTTGTTTCAGTTTAAAAAAATGAAGCAGGATTAAGCCCCTGTGAATCTACTCTACAGATCAGGGATGTGGATAGCTTTGGTATCATGCAGAATGCACTGGAAAGTGAATTGTTGCAGATGTAGCTAGGTTAAAATTTAGCACCCTATCATTTGGCTTCCCTTGGGATCCATCTAAATTTGTCCTAAGTTTTAATATTTTCTGCTTTCTTTTTGACTGTGGTTTTTGTCTTTCACTTTTTAGTTATTGGAAGTTTTACTTGTTTGTTTTTAACATTTTTTCTGTATATGAAACCCAGGATAAGTAAATCTATAGAGACAGTAGATTAATGGTTCCTTGGGGGTATGGCAGGAACATTTGGGGGCAAATGCGGAGATAAAAACTATGATTTATGAATGAATAATGAAGAAAATATTCTAAAATCTATCGTAGCTACTATTGTACAACTACTGTTCATGTGATTGAACTATTGAATTGTGTAATATGTGAATTATATGCCAATAAAACTGTCAGGGTGGGGAAGGTAGATCAAGGTGTGTGGTTGTTACATAATCTGTCTTCAATTTGAGACTTTAGAGTGAAGGGGTGGTGTTTAGCCTGTCAATCAGGTTGCAGCTTATTGACTTCATTTGGCGGCAATCAGGAGATAAATAGCTCACGGGAAGTGTGACAAATGCTCACTCCCTACGAGATATCCCTCTTGAGAAGACACATGGAGAGAGGCAGATGAAGGCAGAGCTCTGGAACCAGAGGAGCTACGTAAAGACCCCTGCCAGCGTTCAGGCTGAGAGACTTACACCGCCCCTGGATTTACAAGACCTTCCACCCACTGGCCTGTGATTTCCTGCATTCAAAGTCACAGTAATTGCATGTGCTGCGTGAGTCTGAAGAGAACTTTATAGATTGGTATTGGACATATAGGCTAATTTCAGACTTATGGATTTGTTCTGGACAGGGCTGGGATATTTTCTCAATATTCAATTGGTCTTGCATATAAAGCTCTTTCTTATACATATATGAGTGTCTATGAATTTGTTTCTCTAGTCTACCCAGACTAACACAAGGTGTCACATTTTAATTTAACTAAATATGCAGTAGTCCACCCTATAATGTATCTATTTGGTTTGTCTCATAGCAAGGTCTTTCACATTCCTGGCCCATACTTAAGAGGATTCACAGTATTTTGGACTTTCAATGTCCTTAATAGCTTTCTGGAAAAACAGGCATTCAAAATATATGCTCTAATACTATTACCTCCTCCAGACTTGGATTTCATTATTTCCAATCCTTCGATCACACAAGCTGGTGTACATCTTCCATGTAGACTTAGCTGACATCTTACTTAGATGGCTGCTTATTTTAAGACAAGCCTGTAAATGATAGTCATTATTTTTTCTGATAGCCAGGCACCATCTGCTTTCTTCACTATACTTTGCTATAGCACCTAATCATCATTGATCTCTTCTTGTGGGCAGGTATAAAGCAGAGCTCTGATACGAGAACTAATTATTCTTATGTTATGTCTAAAATTAAACATGAGCACTAAATCCATTTATGTATCATATGGCTTTTTTATATTTCTGATTCACTTTAAAGACATAATTACTATTTTACTGGAGATAACCATCCCCAAGGGGTATATGGTAATTATATTGATATTGTCATTAATTTAGCCAATGGTATAGAATTTAAAACACTGTTAAGAAAAGGGAAATATACTTTTTTAAGACAAGCAAAATTTTAGGCCAAAATACATGGATTGTTAATCTATATAGATTATAAATTTAAGTGACTGGACATTATTTACACAAACAGGCTTGGAGATAGGACAAAAACGCTCAATAATGCTCATTCACAAAGAACTGTGTCTGCTGGACTAAGACAAGTGAGAAAAATGCACCGCCATCCAGTTGTTTCTTACTTATAGCGACTTTATAGAAGAGCGTAGAACTACCCCTGTGGATTTCTGAGACTATTACTCCTTAAGACACAGGTTTGCTTAAGGTAAAAATCCAGTTTGCTCAGTGGGATTTTGCACATCTTTGGATTCTTCTGGTGTTGCCTATGAAGGATATGTGCAGCTCAAAAGGCAAAGTCTAAAGTCCTGGTTGTCTATATCATGGGACTGGGTCACAAAGGGTTGGATAGAAATTAGGTCAGAATTGCCCAGTTAGAAATAGCATACCTTGCTCATTCTCCCATTGAGAGGCTACATGCTTACTTATACAGGGCAAGTACAGAGCAGGGCCATGTCATCAGTGTTTCTCACAAAGACAAGTTTCCCCACCTAGTTTCCCCACCAACAGAAATGTATTAGATTTTTCCAAGACAGACATGTTCCTCAACCCCAACCTCTGGGCTCAGATTTCCAATAAGTTTCACTATCACTCTTCTAGGAGTAGCCGTTATTTGGTGTGACCATAAAACAATGTTCTATCATTGGAACTGATGGGTGTTCGTTCTCTTACCATGAGAAACTGACTCAGTTGAGGTAAGTCTTCCCTAAGTAGTTTTTTGGATGAACAAATAAGGGGTGACATAAGTTTCAAAAGCTCTAGGCAGGCACACTACTTTGTTGCTTGGGAGACCAGCTTAGAAGATCAGATAACTTGAGAAGAGAAGTCTGCCTTTGTCTTCTGAGGGTTTTTTTCCCCCCTTATAATAGTGGCTTCATACAACATCAGTCTTTTTGTGATTGACTAATTCCTCTCAGTAGAATGGTTTCCATGTACAACCATGTCGTGAGCGCTTCCTGGTTTCATCCTGATTTTTAGGGATACATAGTATTGCATTGTGTATATGTACTCGAGTTTCGTATTCACTCTTCTATAGCTAGATGTTTGGTCTGTTTCCAGTCTTGCTTTTATGAATCGTGCTGAAATCAACCTGGGAGAAGAGACATCTCTTCATCCTCGGTCTCTTACTTATTTGGATATAGAACCAAAGTTAGAGGTATTGTTGGGTTGTACAGGATTCTTATTTCCAGTTGTCTTATGTAACACCATATTGCTTTCCACAATGGTTGGACATATTTACAAGTCCACTAGCAGTGTATCAGAGTTCCAATCTCTTCACATCCTCTCCAGCATATGTTGTTTTCTTTCTTTTTTTTTTAATTTGGTGTTTGTTTTGAGTGTGAAGTGATATAACATTGTTGTTTTTATTTGAAGCTCCAGAATGACAAGTAAGTTTGACCATTTCTAAAAGTGTTTGTTAGCCCCTAGATTATCATTTCTAATTAATTATCTGTTCATGTCCTTTGTTCAGATTATGATTGGATTATTTGTTATGTTTCTTATTGAGGTGTTGCAGAATTCTATATATTTTAGCAACTGATCACTTGTCAGTTGTGTCATTGCTAGAGATTTTCCCCCCCAATCCATTGGCTCTCCTTTTATTCCTTTGGTGATGTCTTTTGATGTACCTCAGTGATTTATTTTTAGTAGGTCCTAGACCATTTTTTGTTTTCTACTGTGTGTTGTTCCTTGAAATAGGGCCTGTAAGTTAGTCTCTATGGGAAGTATTTTATTTGTATGTACAATTAAAATTAGTAAAACAATGCAAACTGCAAAATGTTATATTTTTGCTTGGTAAATAAATATTTTAGGTTATATGAGACATGAAATTTAATAGATTTATTTGAAAATAGATATTAATTTTATATAGTGTATAAAGCAATCAAATAATCATTATTAAAGATTGTTGTAAGACTGTCCCCTGGATTCTGTGGGTCAAGTACTGAACTGTTAACTGAAAAGTCTGTGATGAGATTCCACCAACAGTTCTTGGGAAAAAAGGTGAGGTTATCTGTTCCATGAAGATCTGTTGTCTCAAAAACCCCATGAAGTAGCTTTACTCTGTCCTATAAGGCACTGAGTTGGTACTAACGTGATAGCAGTGGTTGTGATTACTAGAAAATAACTTTAGTGTAGATTATATATATATACATATACATATATACACACATTCATACATATTAACATATATTAGAATATATATAAGGGTTTGTCCACATCTAGGTTGCATACTTTTTGAACATAGGCTAATGTCTGAGCTTTTGGTCCAAAGTAAGTCACAATCTAAATATTTACAAAATGAATAAGTGAATGATATGCTCTGTTTAGTGATAACTACTAGCCAAGATATTGAAGATATGGATACCCCTCCCGCCACACTGGATGTGTCCTGGATGAAAGGCGTAGTGAACTACATCCAAAAGATTTCAAGAAACCTACTGTCATAGAGTCAATTTCAGTCCATAACAACCCTGTATGACAGAACAGAATTGTCACATGTTGTTGTTAGGTGCCATCTAGTCAGTTCCAATTCATAGCAACCCTATGCACAAAAGAAAGAAACACTGCTCCTTCCTATGCCATCCTCATAAGTGGTCCTATGCTTGATGGAGCCCATTGTTTCAGCCACTTTGTCTATCCACCTCATCGAGGCCTTCCTGTCTTTCACTGCTCCTCTACTTTACCAAGCATAATGGCACCAGGGACCAGTCTCTGCTGAACGCATGTCCAAAGTATGGAAGATGAAGTCTGGCTACCTTTACCTCTAAAAAGAACTCTAGCCATATTCATCCAGGACTGATTTGTTTTCCTTTGAGTAATCCATGGTACTTTCAATATTCTCTGCCATATTCATAATTCAAAGGCATTAATTATTCTCAGGTCTTCCTTACTCAATGTCCAACCTTCACATGTATATAAGGCAATGGAAAATACCATGACTTGGGTTAGGCACACATTAATCCTCTAAGTACATCCTTGCTTGTATTGAAAAGAGCTTGTGAACATTTACCCAAGGCAATGTGTCCATTGATCTCTTGCCTGTTGTTTCCATGAGCATTGATTGTGGATCCAAGCAGGAGAAAATCCCTGACAACTTTAACCTTTTCTCCATTTATCATGATGTTGCCTATGAGTTCAGTTGTGATTATTTTTGTCTTCTTTACATTGAGCTGTAATCTATACTTAAGGCTAAAATCCTTGACCTTCATAAGCTTGATGTCTTCCTCATTTGCAGCAAGCAAGATTGTGTCATTGGCATATCAAGGGTTCTTAATAAGCTTTCCTCAAATCCTGATGCCGAATACTTCATATAATCCAGCGTCTCTAATGATTTGCTCAGCATACAGGTTGAAAAAGTATTGTAAGAGGACACAACTCTGGCACACACCTGCCCTGATTTTAAAACATACACTATTTCCTTGTTCTATTCCCACAACTGCCTCTTGATCCATGTAAAAGTTGGTGTGAGTACAGTGAAGTACTTTGGATTTTGCATTCTTCTATCTCGTAAGATTTCCCAAACTATAAATCTTTATACAACCATACTGTCATATCTTCTTCAATGGTTCAAACAGTTATCTTTTTGTTTAGCAGCCAAGTGTTTCAACTAATGTACCACCAGAGCTCCTTCAAAAATGATATCTCCAAAACCAAAACTCAATGCCATTGAATTGATTCTGACTCATAACATGCCTTCATAGGATTTTCAGGGCGGTAAATATTTTCCAAGGCTGCAAATTTTTACAGGGACAGACAGCCTCACCCATCTCCAGAGGAATAGTGGGTAGTAGATTTGAACTGCAGACCTCACAGTGAGCAGGCCAATGCTTATCCCAGAGGGTTACTCGGGTTCTTTCTAAAAGATGATAGCTACTGAATTTTTATGGAACATAGGTTGCCATTAAACCAACTCTACATACTCTCACTGCCATTGAGTCAATGCTGACTCATAGGGGCCCTTCTGTGGGTTTCTGACACTGCAACAGTTCACAAGAATAGAAAGTCCAGTCTTTCTCCAGCAGAGCTGCTGGTACTTTTGTAAGGCCAACCATGAGAATTGCAGTCAAGGAGTAACCAATACACAACCAGGACTCCTAAACTAACTCAAAGGAGCTGGTGTGTGTGTGTGTGTTTAAATTTTTGATTATGTATGTGCTTTTCAAACAAAGGAAATCTGGTGGCACAGTGGGTTGGGCATTGGGCTTCCTTCAACTCCAGGGAGAACAATAAAACTGTCTGCTTCTATAACTATAGTCTCAGACCTGTGCATAGGTTTGTTATGAATCCGAGTGGACTTAATGTTAGTGGATTTGGTTTGGTTTATAAACCCAAACGGGAGAGAATGAATACTGGCAGGCAAGCTTGAAGAAGAGGTGTTTAAAATGGCAGGGGAGAAGAAAGTAAGAGGCAAAGAATGAGAGAAATGAAGAAACCCTACTCAGCTTTCTGGGTTGGTTCACCATGGGTCTTGCTTCTCCATGCTGAAGGAATACATGTTGCAGGAGCATTTTTGTAAATCCAATTGGCTTTTATGAGGGAAAGGGAAGTTTCAGGTATTACAGTCTCAAAAAATGCACACTATCTCGGGAAGGTGTGCAAGGCTGCAAAGTAGGGGCCATGGGAAAGTTTGCAACTGAAAATGAATCCAGAGCACTGAAAACCAAGAGAGTGCAGGCCCCAGAGGGCACGCAGGTGTCTGAGTGCCATGCACGCAGGAGAAATCTTACTCTCTGAGCTGCAAGAGCATCCTCACACTTGAACAAGAGTGGGTGGCCTGCCCCCAGTCTAATATTTTCCTCCTTTCCCCCCTGGCTTGGGAGGCGTGGCTGAGGGTATTGGCCGTCCGTATTAGCTAAGTTTAAGTGCACCTGTGTGATATCATGTTGCTGGGGCCTAACACTGTGTGTGGGCCCAGGTTTCCCTTCACCTTGACCTAAGTGACTTGTGTCAGAGCATGCTCAGTTCTGTGTTATCCCATAGGTTTCTAAAGGGTGCCTGATTTCCTTCCAAACTCTTTATTGTGCCCCTGCCAGCTGATTTCCACTGGCACAAGCATCTGGGGCAGACAAGCCCCCGTCATGCCTAATCTAGCTACCTTTCACCACTAAGTGATGGCACTTGTTTCCAAGCATATTATTTAAACTGAAATATTCCTACATTATTATCAAGATCTCCAAAACATTAGGTTATTCCTTGGCCCTTTAAGAAATGTTAAGCTTGTTTACAAAGCATCTTCAGAATTGAACTAGCCATGTAAATATAGAATTACCAAATTTTTTGTTCTTTATTTTCTCCCCTATGCTTAAAAAGCCAACAATTAAATGTGGAAATATTAATTCAAATATTTTTTCACAATATCTGTTCTTATACAAATTAATTTCTCTTCCAGTGTGTATAATATGTGTAAATATAAAACATGTGTTTTAAGTCTATTAGAAATGTTTCCTTTTAGATAGAACTAAACTAATTTCCTGTTTCAGAGTCCATTTAGTTTGGGAGGCCTACATCATTTTCATTTACTAGAAAAATACAAAATTCCTAGGCCCTTTGTGGAAACTCCACCCAGAGTCTATTCCACTAAGATAACACACATGCACACTTAAAATTTATATCTATGTGAAACAGTATTTGGAAACCAAGCACATATTCTTTTAACTTATTTTAAATAATTTATGCTTATATTATAAAATTATTTTAATCAGTATTCTACTCTAGTGAGCAATACTGTGTGCATGTGTGTGTGTGTGGTGTGTTAATGGCTATGTCGCATGGGTTTTAGTTGGGCAAATTACTATCTAAAATTCCACTATCATTTCCTATGCACTACTCTTTGCTCAGCACTCAGATTAATCTACTTTATGTAGCCAAGAATTTGAAAGCAATGCATAGAAGGCATATTTCAGAGCACATAGGTCATAAAAGGAAGTGCATGTACTGTAGCAGAGGCAGGGTGGAGGAGGGGCATGTGCTTCAAGTGAAGTGGGGGAGGAGAAGGAGGCAGACCATTCTTTCTCAGCAGCTGTGACAGCAGCAGGGCCATCTGAAGAAAGCACTACAGAACACTGAATATTAGAGTAAGGCAGAAATACTCCTTGTTCTCTCTTTAAAGCATCTATTCTAGGTGTGTGTGTTTATGTGTGTGTGTGTGTGTGCATGTATGTAAGGGAAGATGAACATTTCCTTACAGCAATGTGATTGGCGGATTTGTTAATGAGAAGAAATGCTAATCTTTGCCTACAAGAAGCTAAACTGCCTCTGTAAAGGGTCTTCAAGAATTCCATGGAGATATTCACTTGTCGTGGTTTGCATTCTTAATCCATTTCAACCCCACACATAGACAAGACAAAGTGTATTTCATTTGGAAGACACCTATGTAATATTTGGTTTAAAATCATGACTTCCCAGAGGTTATTTAAAAACCTCAATAGATTACATTTTTTAAAATCATCTTTGGGGGCTCATACAACTCTTATCACAATCCATCCATCCATCCATCCATTGTACATTTGTTGCCATTTTCATTCTCAAAACAGTTGCTTTCTACTTGAGCCCTTGATACCAGCTCCTCATTTCCTTGCCTCCCCCCAATCCCCACTCCCTCATGAATCCTTGATAATTTATAAATTATTATTATTTTGTCATATCTTACACTCTGTGACATCTCCCTTCACCCACTTTACTTTTGTCCATCCCCCAGGGAGGAGGTTGTACGAAGATCCTTGTAATTGGCTCCCCTTTTTTACTCCACCTTCCCTCCACCCTCCCGGTATCGCCAGTCTCACCACTGGTCCTGAAGGGATCATCTGTCCTGGATTCCCTGTGTTTCCATTTCCTATCTGTACCAGTGTACAGCCTCTGTCTAGCCAGATTTATAAAGTAGAATTGGGATCACAATAGTGTATGTATGTTGGGGGGAGCATTTAAGGACTAGAGGAAAGTTGTGTTTCATCATTGCTACACTTCACCCTGACTGGCTGTCTCCTCCCCATGACCATTCTTTAAGGGAGTGTCCAGGTGCCTACACATGGACTTTTAATCTCCATTCTTCACTCTCCCTCTTTTACAATGATATGATTTTTGTTCTTTGATGCCTGATACCTGATCTCTTCAACACCTCGTGGTCACACAGGCTGGTGTGCTTCTTCCATGTGGGCTTTGTTTATTCTGAGCTATTTTTTTAGGGACAAGTAAAGAGAAATAGAAATATTACAAAAATGGTTATATTTCTGTTTTTTGCTTTTAGTAATTAAAAAATATATATGCACAGGAAAACAAAAAGCCACCATTCCAGATAGCAATGTATACAATCTAGTTCAAGGAAGCAATCAAATTTACATATGAGTTTATTACCTACAGGTTTTAGAATGATTTAGGATCTCAGGAGTGGCTGAGTCAATTTCTTTGTTTACAGGGTAATTGTGATTAACAATCCATATTTCATGGTCAGATTATCTTACATTTGTGTGACAAAGTGTACTTATTTGTTTTCAGTTGTTTGACATTGTTTAAAACTGGCTGGGGTTATCATGAAAGCTTGAATCCTCTCACCGGGAATTTCTGGTCACCATAAACACTTAAGCTCTCACCTTCCCTTCAGTCTCTCTCACACCCTGACATGCATGTCAATAACCAGAGCAAAGGGTACTGCTGTGTGGTGAGGCCTGATCTTCAACCTGCATTGATAAGAGCACAAGGATTACTGAACTACTGACTGCTAATCAATAAGTATTGAGTACAACCCCCTGCTCTGAATTGAACCAGGTTAATAAATGCCCACAGAAAACAATAGGTTGGAATACAGTCTCCCATTCCGGGAGACCTAATAGGAGGAGAACTGTGTGTTTCCATTGCTGCCTGAGAAACAGTGGATGGCAAAGTGTTGGACCTTTACCTGAATTTAGCCTAGAGCAGCTTGACTTTGTAAAATATGTTGTAACTATAGAGACAGCACTGTATTTGATAGGAGCAGAACCACATATGATGATATATTTCTGGGTCCCCACAGTCTTTGTTCATTCTCTCTCTTTCTCTCTCTTATGAATAGATGATAACCTTAGCTGGTAATGATTTTGCTTCGAAGACCTTAAGGCCTTGCCTAGGTTTGGTATTTACCCAAACAGAAAAGTCTCATTTAAAAAAAGGAATGGAAAGGCATGCATACACCATTTCTGGATGCCATAATCTATATACTCTTGCTTAAACATGAAAAGAGAAAGAAGGAAAGAAAAAAAGAAAAACATTAATAATGTGACTAGAAAAATAGCACCTGTGTAATTTTTGATATAGCAGAAAAAATCAGCTGGCTTGGGCAGAAGCATGTAGATATTTAATATACTCCCCAAGGGGAAAAAAATCCTGGTGCGATCATATGTGTTTTCTGTAATTGAGGTGATCAGGGCAGGAGAATAGAGAAACAATTTTCCAGTTTCTACACTCTCCCACCTTATACACAAAAAAGTCTGTGAATACAGTGATCACCAATTCAAACATGTTATAAATAAGAAAAGGCCATTTTGAATCTGAACGCAGGTAGGGAAGTGTAATGCAGAGACTAAATTTATTATTCCCTGTGGTAAGTCTCAATTTTCCTGATCAATCTTTGTTTTAAATACTTTGTGTATGAAACTCCTTTTATATTCCCATGTTTGTTTGAATAACATGATTTTAGTCAAACTGATGTTCACTTTTAAAATCCCTTTGGCACCTGATCAAAGATAATTTTCAAAGTGCAATTTCTCAAGGCTGTGGCTTTGTAATTAAACAAAGTAAAACAACAAATAAAGACCTAAATTTCTCAAATATTTACTCACATATTAAAGGACATGAAAATTAGTCCAAAGTGTTTAAATAAGTAGGGTTAACTATTTGCCACTGCAGCTCATTTTTTCTAAATGCAACATGAAAAGTATTCACATCCTTATCGATCATTGATAATTTTCAAATTATAGCTCATTCATTTTTAACCTACAAATTATTGTCTGTAGGCGGGTGCTGGGAACACCTACATTTCACACTGATTTGGGATTGTGAGATAACAATAATAAAAAGAAACCAAGATTTCCTGTGCCTTATTGGTCCTATTTCAAATGCAGGTCCTGTGTGGCATCGGTGGCCTCAGAGAAACCAGTCCCAGTCCCAGCTTTCTTCTAGTCAACACTGAGCAGCCTTGTGGTGCTCCAGCTTTCTGTGCCATCTCCCTGCCCTGCCATGTTTCAAAGTGGGAGCACAGTCAGTAGCGTTGCATATTCAATCACTTTAGTTCTGTGATGGACATGCTTATTCTAAAGTCATTTTACTGCATGAAAAATTAAATTTAAATATTTATATGTTTAAGATGTTCAAAGCGTCCATTCAGACATGACTTCCATCCCTGGACTTCTCATTTTCTCTATTGACTCTGGAACCTGATTAGATTATGCTTCAGATTAAGAAGTAGGAAGAATGGACAAGCCTCTCTAACATTTTTATCGTATTGATGCTGAAAGTGAGTTTTGGCAATCAGACAACCTCTACCAAATCAATAATTTCATTCATTAATACCACATTATACTTTGTGGAATGAAGCTCTCTGGTGGGAAGAAAAAGAAATACTCCAAGATCGGGAGAAAAATGGGGTGCCTTTCTTTTATTGGGCATAGTAAGCAACCTCAGGAGCAATTTGTCTTCCATTGTCTCTCCCTTTCACATCCAATGGAAGTGACCATACTGATCTCGTTTCTTTAATGGACGGCTACATGATCGCAGTTTAAAAGATCTTCAATTTTCAAAGTTATGGTAACCATATATTTTATCTAAAACTCAGAATATAGTCTGGCAGTGGGGTGAATTTTTTAAAATGTGGAATATCTAGAAAATCCTGATAGGAAAAAAATCTCTAATTTATTACAGAAAATTATTATTATTTTTATCTTTCCCTATCAAAGGTAGTCATTATGCATTTATCTAATCATTTTTCACAGTTAATATTCATAAAACAGTCATTATTGAATTTGAAGTATGCATGCATTTAGCAGATTACTAGTACACATTTATAGTTTTTGAATAAGGTCATAATTCTTAGGTTGTGGTTTGGGGTCATTTTCCTTTTATTTATTTCCATAAAGGAGTGTTGCACATCTATAGGGAGTGATCATCTTGACTACTCTGTAATCTAACCCTCTGGTTTTAATCCTGACAATGATCTGTGCCAAAAGATATAGCCAAACTAGTCTGGAGAATAAATCCAAAATTGCTGGAGGTGTAAAGTTTAGCATATTTTCTGTGTTCAAGCAGACCAATTTATCTTCCAGGAACTACAATATCAAAGAAATAGTTTTTGATTATTTTTTGGAACTCAGAAGATACAGAGCACACATTGCCTCCCCTTTCCTGTTCTAACTATGAAAATATGTCCATCTTATGGCAAAATGACTTTAACTTTTATGAATAAAAGTATTCTTAAATAAGTTATATATATATATATTAATATCACATCTTTGTCAACATAGGGCAGTAATTAGCAATCATGCTTCCTAATTTTAGAAGTCATTCATGATGTCACACCGTGTCATTCTTAATCTATTCCTTTTGCTTAAAATAAAATATCGAAATAAGATTCATTCAGACAAGACATTTAACATGAATCTCGTTTTTGAAAAATAGCTCAATGTATGATGAAGAACTGATTTATTGTGAATCTCAGCTACAAAAGATGACTATGGTTTTCTCTGGACTCATTTGAAGTTTTGAGGCAGGATGCATACATCAACAAGGAGCTATCTACTGAGGGGCCTTGATGTAAGAGGCCAGGCCACAAACTGTCTGTCCTGTTTAAGTGATGGAAGCGATGGAGCATAACTCTTCAAAGATAAGTTAAGGTGTGAAGTACTACTTGATAAAAAATTGAAAGGACTTTTTGGAAAGAGAAAGTGATATTCACTGGTAGCTTTATTTCCATAAATCAGAGATACTAAAACGGAATTTGAGACCACCTCTTAGAATGAAAAATGACTAATTTTGTTGAAGTAATGAAATGCAAATTTGATATAATATTTAATAAAAACATAAGAAAAGAAAATATAACAGTTAATAAAGTTAGAGTCTAACCCTAGAAAATATCCAGTAATAAGGAATTCAAATGGAGAAACCAAGAAAAGGGGAAGAAGAAATATTTTGATAAAATACTCGTAGAAACTTCTCAGAAGAAAAGGGCTTAATATCAAGAGGACTCAACAGCGTCCAACACAATCAGAGATAAAGGGCTCATATTGAGTCACGTATCTTACAATTTCAAGTGCTAGAGACAAAGATCCTAGAAGTTCACTGAAGGAACGGAGAGGGGGTCACTTACAACGCCTTTAGGCTCAGAATACCCTTAGACTTTTTAGCAGCAATATTACAAAGTAGAGAAAAATGGAATAATATCTTCACAATTCTGAGGGGAATAATGGCCTAGAGAACACTACCAATAAAGTATGGGAACAAACTAAAGACATCTTAGGACATACAAATAGTCAAAACAATCACTACTACAGCTATGTTGTATAAGGTGTGCATGCAGAATATAAGAAAAATAAAAATAACAATTCAAAGAAGGAGGTGCTTCACGTAACTGAAAGACAAAGGAAATCTCTACAATGGTAATAAAGAGAGACCATAGAATCTAACAAGGAACCAAATGAATAAGGGCGCAATTGATTCCAGGAAGAAGGAAAATTAGAACCCAAAGAGGTTTAAAATAGCTTGAAATTATTGAGAGGATAAATGTATTTCATGTGGAGATTTGGAGATGAATTAGTGAAAGATACAAAGAGACCAAGTCAATGGAAACTAATAAACTAGAAAACAAAATTTTATAAAGAAGGAACGACATTTACTATATTTCAACGACCATTGATACATGTATAAAATGGAGTCAACAGCCTAAGCCTACACCAAATTATGAAGGAAAGAAATTAAGTGAATGTGTACATTTTCTTTTCCTTGATGAACCCTTCCCAATCATAAAATTGTAATGACCTCCTCTCTATGCTGACTACAGGAGAGTGACTTTCAGATTTTCTACCATAAAAGCTATTAAAATCTAGTTAAACCGTTGTAGAAAATATTGTGTAGACATGTTTATTTCATTTTCATGGTATTTATTAAAATATGAACAGAATCATTATTATTATTTTTTACTTAGCATTCTGAAGACAATGAGTGTTTGTGTGGAAAGCTTCATGGGCGTGGATGTGTTTAATACTACCCTGGTACTAGGAAGTATTTTAAAGCAAAAGAAAAATTTCTGATTAAACAATAACAACCAATAAATCACCTGGGACAAGTCCAACTCCAGATTTTTTTCAGTAGTTGCTGAAATTATACCTATGTCAAGATGACAATTAACTCATCTTTGTAATCTATATTTTATATCACATCCACAACAGATCACTAAAAGAAAGCCGGTTTCTAAAAGAGTGCTCTCTTCTACCTACATTGTTATTTGCTACATCTTCATCAGAAATAATGGAATTATTGTTTTGCTGTTTTTATGCCTTACTAAAGACTGCATTCTCATTGAAAATGGAAATTAAAATGAATTGGCTTTTGTTATCCTATTTCCACCTGTTTTTCTTAGCTTTTGGTGGTAATCTTCTTAAATAGTAGGAATTGTTTTCTAATTTACTTCCTACTTTAGCTTGTTGCCATGTCATTTTGAATTCTTTATAAAATATATTTAGTACTGCACAAGTCCTAGTATTTTATAACATATCTCTGAGAAGGGATTTAAGGTCTTTCTTTTATTTTATACTTTTACCCTTTTCACAGCTTTATTGACATATAATTCACATCCCATGCAATTTTGTGATTTAAATATGTTTTAAAAAGTTGAGTAATCATCACCACGACCAATTTTAGAAGAGTGTCTTCATTTATGTACTGGTATTTGTTCCCAACTCCCCAACCTCTCCTGTCATAACCCTAAGAAACTATTAACCTAGTTATTATCTCTATAGATTAGCCTATACTGTTTCATATAAAGAAAACCATAACATATATAAATAAACAAAACACAGAAAACCCTCAACCTAATTAAAACAGAAAGTAATAAAAACTAGAACAAATTAAAAATGCATCAAAAAGGAGACTAAATGATAAGACACCAGCCTATGTGAACACGAGGTGGTAAAGGGATCAGGTATCAGGCATCACAGACCAAAAGCCGTATCATTGAGAATGAGGGGAATACAGATTGGGGACCCAAAGCACATCTATAGGCAACTGGACATCCTCTTACAAAAGGGTCACGTGTAGGAGAAGAGTCAGTCAGGGTGCTGTGTAGCAATGATGAAGCATACAACTTTCTTCTAGATCTTAATTGCTTCCTCATTTCCACTATCATGATCCCAAGTCTACCTTGCAAGTCTGGCTAGACCAAAGGATGTACACTGGTACAGATAGGAACTGGAAACACAGGGAATCTGGGACAGATGATCCCTTCATGACCAGTGGTGAGAGTGGCATACCGGAAGGGTGGAGGCAAAGTGGGGTAGAAAGGGGGAACCAATTACCATGATCTACATATAATCTCCTCCCTGGGGGTGGACAACAGAAACATGGGTGAAGGGAGACGTCAGACAGTGTAAGATAAGAAAAATAATAATAATTTATAAATATCAAGGGTTCATGAGGGAGGGGAAAGTGGGAAGGGAGGAGAAAAAATGAGGAGCTGAAATGAAGGGCTCAAGTAGAAAACAAATGTTTTGAGAATGATGAGGACAACAAATGTACAAATGTGCTTGACACACAATGGATGTATGTATGGATTGTGATAAGAATTGTATGAACCCCCAATAAAATGATTTAAAAAATTTTAAACCTAACTATATTAAAGTATTTCTCATTTTTTATAATTTCAGGGTATTTTTATTGCTTTTTATATTATTCAATAGAGATTTTATTTCTAAAAGTTGTTGTTTGTTTGAGTGGCTTTGAGATATTTTGGGCCCCAATCCTCTGTTATGTTATTGAATGGTGGCAGTTATCTCATTAAACCTCAATCACCTTTGTATATTGTTTTGATATCTTTACCAATACAATAAGATAATCATTTTGGCTTGGGGTGATACAAAAAATTATATCTTCCTGAACATTTCTTTATTATGAGTGATATTCATTCTGCTTACAAATGTTTATCAGTCATTTATATTTAGTTTTTCTAATTATCAATACATTTTATTCAGTAATCTTTTCAAGATTTTTCATCTCTAAGTATTTTGACTATTATCATCTCCCATATTTGTTGTAATTATTTTCCCTCCTAAATTTACTTTCTTTTAGCTAAAAGTAAATTTTCACTATTTTAGTCTCAGTATGTACTTGCATCTCGTTTTTACCTTTGTAATTAGGTAAATGTTTACAGAGCAAGTCATTTCCCCATCCAACAATTCATATACATGCTGTTTCGTGCCTTTGATTGCAATACCCACAATGTAACACCTTTCCTCCCACATCTTCCCTGTTCTTATGTTTCCTTCTTTCTTAAAACTTCTGAACTTTTTCTGAGAGTAAATGTCGCCCTTTTGATCTCAAATGATTGATAACTTTTAGTTGTGCCTAGTGTTATTTTTCTCTTTATAGGCCTCTTTATTGTTTGGTTAAAAATTGATCCAAGAAGATTAGTTCATTTTCAGACCAGAAGGGGGACTTGGGGCCTGAGGCTCAGAGTTTCTACCAGTCTTTCTGACTAGTAAATTTGGTCATTTTTATAATGCTTGATGCATGTTTTACATTTTTCTCCCACTCAATCTAGGTCCTTAAAGTAATTCCTTTTAGAGTATTTGGTAGTGTTACCCTCACTGCCATCTACTTAATTCTTTTAAAACATATACATATTTCATAAGAGCCCCATAGGTCAGGGTGCTACTTCTACGGGTTTCTGAGAGTGTAAATTTTCATCTTTCTTCTAAGGAATGGCTGGTGGTTTCAAACTGCTGACTTTATGGTTATCAACCCAACTCATAACCATTGCACCACCAGTGCCTAGTGGTAGCTAGCTAGTCACTACCTAATTTTTCTGGTCCGAGAGGCCTGGAGTCTGGTGTTCAGATGGTCTACTCCTGTAAACAGTTTACTCTTGGAAACCTGTGGGGATCACTTTGAATCAGCATTGACTCTATGGAAGTGAGAGATAGGGTCATTATGAGTCAGAATCTTCTCAATGACAGTGAGTTTGGTTTTGAGAAACAAAATTCAATTGAATAAATTCTTCTTTGGTCTTCCTTATTTATTGTCCAGTTTCCACAAGCATATAATTAGGATAATAAGTAGAAATACATATTTTAAAACACATATTTCCACAAGAAATGTTTGTAATTTTTAATGAAATTCTAAATCAATCAGCAATCATAATTTTACCATTGTTTCCTTGATGTACTCATATTTTTCTGATTGTTTATTATTTACATTTGACAATATGGATCTTCCAATTAATTAACATTTTAGCTATTTAGGTATATTCTCAAAAACAGTTGCATAGATATTGAATTACTCTATTAAAAGGACATTAAATGTTTGATGAGTACAAAAATTAGCATTAAGTAAATGTTTTAGCAATTTACACTTCCAATAAATTACAATTCCATTAAATTCATAAATTCTTCTTACATCTTTGAGATCTATTAAGCACTTTTGTAATCTGCTAGGTGAAAAAGTTGTCACACTTATTTTGTTTTGCTTTTTCCTTGACTGTTAATAACATAAACATCTTTCATATATTAATTGGCTGTGTAATTTATTCTGTGGATTTCCTATTCACGTGTTCTGTTTACTTCTCGATTATTTTGTGAATATTTCCTTATTGATTTGTAGGCACTTTTTATATATTCTCGAAATAAACCTTTTTATTTCTTCTCTAAAATGTGCTTAACCATCTTTCTAATAATTCAAAGACAATTGCATAGCAATATAATCCATGTGAGAACATTATTTTCTAGTGGAAATTAACTATATATAACGCTGTAATTCCATGTTAGTTACTAATTAAGTTTCACTGGTTTCAAGGTGCTATGCATAGTGTAGATTGCTCTCACTTGCAGAGAATCACGTAACTGTGACTAAAATCTCTGCTTCTCGAGTGTTTTGCGAACGAAAGCTGGACACCCAAACAGAGATTGCACCAAGATTGAACCAGTCTCATTGAACCACAAGGGGGAGGTGTCTGACCTTAAGTGTGTGAGATGACGTTTAATCTCTTGACCCTTAATTGAACAACTTGGAGACAAAGCATGCCCACGTGGCTGATAGTCTTGATTAACATTTTTAACTTTTCTTCCTTTCACTGGATCACAGATACTAATTTACAGAAATAACCAAGCAGACCAAAATGACTGGAAGGCATTGGCTAAAATATAAACTGTGCCATGTATTGTATTGATCAATTTGACACATGCTAACTTGAAGAGCAGCCGAGGCAGCATGTATTTATGTATATGTAATATTTTAGCTATAATTTAATCCTTATCTTCTCCATACACCTAGGTAAATACAAGTAAAACATCCAGTTAAGTCAAAAGTGCAGTATTCATCAACTCTTGCAAACAAATGGGCTGAGTTCTCAAAATTTCAGAAATGAAAAATAATGGGGATATAAAAGGCATTTGATTCTTATCAGGCTGAATTTATCCCAACTTCATGTTTTCTCTTCATGAGATTTGTGCAAAGGACAAAATTGTCTTGGAAGGGTACAGCAGTTTCATCCTGTGAGGTTCTCTTAATTGCTAATACCAATCATTAATCAAAGAATGGAAAGCTAGGCTTGGTGGTTCACTGGGGACTAAGCAGGTTTAGGTCTTCCTAGTTCAGTATGCTAATGACTAGTGATTTTCCTAATATGCCAGTCAAAAGCTACTTTCTCTTTTCTGTCCTAAGCTGTTGTGACACTCTGAGCATATGATGACAGCTGTGAAGTCAGAGGAGCTTGGTAGCTCTGTGTAATGTCTCCGGGGAGACATGGGACAGAGGGCAGGAGCTTGAGACATAACCAAAACAGCCCAGTTTCCTCTTTGTCTCAGTGTTGAATCCTGCTAAGAAGACTTACCCTAGATTTTAAAGGAAAAGCAGGGTAAAATAATTCAAAATGTGAATGAGCCTTATATTTCAGCTTATGGTTTAAAAATGTATTCCTTATAAAAGGGACTAAAGTTTGATCCAGTGATTTGGTTCAGAATATTTCCTAACATGATTGGAATTAGATATATTTTTTTCTAAATGCCTAAAGCTTGAAGGCATGGGCAGCTTCGTAGATGATTTATCCAGGAGCATAAATGGTTCAGGAGAGATCGATTATCTGATTAAGGAATGAAAGCAGATGGTGACCTATTTATGAGACACATTAAAGTCACCCTGATTTTTTGTTGTTAAAGTTGTTTGCTTTCCACACTCCACCTTGAAGGGAAATATTTCTTCTCACTTGTTAATAAAAATGCAGCAAATAATCATTCTGGGTTTTTGGAGTAATGAGGGATTTCAAGGGTTAACTCCATTTGCATGTACAATTGTAGATGTGTGCACTGTATTAAGCATCTACGGTAGAATGGGCACTCTCAAGATCCTGAAAGGCTGATGACAATTTGTGTGGGAGTATCCAGTAAGAGAGTTGTTAGACTTTGATTAATCTCTCACATCAGATTGTTAAAAATTAAAAACAAATATCCTAGAGAAAAATCCATACTGCTCTTAATTTTAATTAATTACTTTACTTATTTTAGAGATAGGGAATCATTTTTAGGACTATTTTCAATATATGTGGTAAATTCTTGGTCTTCCAGGTTGTACAGACAGAATGTGCCCTTGTATATACGACCATAGGAATACCTTCAAAGCTTATGCTTGCATGGAAATAATGAATTCTGACCTGTGAGCCAGCCTTATCCTTTGGCTTGCGCTCCGGGTGGTCATATTTTTGATCACTCCTGCTCCTGCACAGACAATGTTCTTCCTGTAGACTCTTCTATTCACAAAAGTCCCTAACAGCCAGTGCCATAGAGAGTCATTCAAGAGCTGTGGAAGTTGTTTAGCAGATGCTTAGCTTCTCAAAAGGCACAGTGAGAAAAAAAATCTATGAAAAAGTCTATGGTTTAATTGAAAGTTACTTTATACCTTCCATTCCCTTCTCTTGCTATCCTTTCCCTCTTCTCTCCCTTTCCCCTTCTCTTCATTTCTATTTGTACTTCCCTTCCATTAAGTATATCTCACCTGTCTTTCTTCTCCTCTCTAAGTGGAAATGTCTTTCCCAATACCTGCTTACTGCTTATACACATATTTGGAATTTTTAGCATATATCTAGACATAGTTTACCCATGTTTTAGCAATATTTATAGCAATAAAGACTTCTATACAGCTCTTTGCTCATTCAACCTCAATAAACATTTATTAGTTACAATTAAATAATTCTCCAAGTTATGAAAACTACAGATATATATGTTTAAAGGCAACCTGTGGCTCTCTCACAATCATCTAAATATATTCTATTTAGGGATTCTGTTCTTAGAGATATTTTCTCTGTATATATAAAGTGAAAATAGCTGTATAATATTTATACTATTAAACAGTATACTACAGTATACTGTCTCTAGACTTGAGTTTATACAAATTGCAATCAGTGATCCATTATTGCCATGATTGTCCTGTGGAATGTTTTGGAATATATTTTCACATCTTACCTAGCAAGAGCTGACAGAGCAATATCTTCACATGAGTATTCTACATTAAAAATTGAAACACTTATTTGGTCATACAAGGGTTTTTCCTTCCATCCTTGAGACAAGAAAGTCTAGCTCCATATTTCTACAGGCAGACACTTGCCTCTCCACCACGCTGGAGAACGTAAAACACACGCCTGTGAAAAGAGCCAAGGACAGCCAATCAAGGGCTGTGTCTACAATTTTAGAGAATGCACACTCTCTACAGTTTGTTTTCCTCTTTTGAAAAAAATTTAAATTATTTTATTGGGGGCTCCTATAGCTCTTAACACAATCCATAAATATATCCATTGTGTCAAAAACATTTGTACACATGTTGCCATCATCATTTAAAAAATATTTTCTTTCTACTTGAATTCATTTCTCCCTTTTCCCTCCCTCATGAACTCTTGATTATTTATAATATTTTTTCATGTCTTACACTGTAAGGTATAATTTGGGTCATGATAGTGTGTGTGGAGGAAGCATTAAAGAACTAGAGGAAAGTTGTATGTTTCATTGGTGCTATACTGCACCCTGAATGGCTCATCATTTTCCTTGTGACCCTTCGGTAAAGAGTTGTCCAATTGTCTATAGATGGGCTTTGGGTCTCCATTCCATGCTCCCCCTCATTCACATTGATATGATTTTTTTGCGTGTGTTCTGGGTTTCTCATGCCTGATCTCTGATCCCGTTGACACCTCATTATCACTCAGACTAGTGTGCTTTTCCCATGTGGGCTTGATGGTTGCTTAATTATCTTCAAACCTTTAAGACCTAAGACACTATATCTTTTGATAGCCAGACACAATCAACTGTCTTCACCACATTTGCTTATGCACCCATTTTGTCTTGTTGGGAAGGTGAGCAATGCAAAATACTGGGTTATTGAAACAAACATACCAGCATGAAGCAGGGAACCAATAGAGAGATCTGTGGGGCTGGCCCCAATCCCAACTAGGTGTAGACCCTGCCTTTCCAAGTAGTATGCACTTCAGAGGACCGCACTGAAGCTACAGCTCAGGGAGATGGGCACATCTGATCAGAGCACACAGGAGCAAACAAAGAGGGAAGGAGAAAAAGTGGAATTCATCCTAGCGCCCCAACCCCTGAAGAAGATATTCCTGTTGAGAGCAGCCAATGCACAGAGGTCATAGCGCAGGCCTCACCATGAGCACAGCATCCCTCACTGACTGATAGCATTATGGGGCACAATACTGGAGACAAAATGCAGGAATTGTGCCCAATTTGACCGCACCATACAAGGGAAAAGCAATAAGGGTGTGCAACAGAGCAACAAGGGGAGCAAAGCAATGAAGTCCCCAGGGAATACCAAAAATAGTCTTTGGGATCAGGACGTGGAATGCCATCAAACACGAACAGAAAGCAAGCACTCCTAAAGCTGTAGAAACAGACCTGGAACTATTTATAAGCTTCTCTCTCTTTTTTTATAGTCAGTTTTTTAGTTGTTTTGTTTTTTTGGTTTATTTTGGTTTCTTGTTTTGCTGTATCTTATTTTTGTGCTTATTATTATATCTGCATGTCTATCTAGATAAGATAGGCAGGATAAAAAATCTAGAGGAGAAAGAAATGGAGCTGATGGATCCAGGGATACACAGGAGAAGGGGAAGTGGGAGAAATGAAATGGGGTGGCAACAAAACCAGGGACAAGGGAACAACAAGTGATCTAAAATCAATGGCAAGGACATGCAAATATATATAGGAGGATGGGGAAATAGATATATGTGTCTATATTTATAGGTCAAGTATTAAGGTGGCGGAAGGACCTTGGGCCTCTACTCAAACACTCCCTCAATGCATGAATACCTTCTTTTATTAAATTGGAACTCTATGATGCTCACTCTCCCGACACAACGTCTGGAGCCAAAGTGGGTGAACAAGTAAATGTGGTGAAGAAAGCTGATGGTGCCCGGCTATCAAAAGAGATAGTTACTGGGGTCTTAAAGGCTTGAAGATAAACAAGCGGCCATCTAGCTCAGAAGCAACAATGTCCACATGGAAGAACACACCAGCCTGTGTGATCGAGTGGTCTCAAAGGGATCAGTTACCAGGCATCAAAGAACAAAAAATCATATCATTGACTGCACACCTCCATGATAGGATCGCTGAAGACAAATGGGTGCATAAGCAAATGTGGTGAAGAAAGCTGATGGTGCCCGGCTATCAAAAGAGATAGTGTCTGGGGTCTTAAAGGCTTGAAGGTGAACAAGCGGCCATCTAGCTCAGAAGCAAAAAAGCCCACATGGAAGAAGCACACCGGCCAGTGCGATAACGAGGTGACAAGGGACCAGGTATAAGGCATCATGCAAAAAAAAAACAAAAACAACAACGATATAAGTGTGTGTATGTATGTGTATATGTATATGTATATATATACCATATTAAATGAAGGGGGAAGTGCAGAGTGGAGACCCAAGGCCCAAGTGTCGGCCAATGGAGATCCCCTCATAGAGGGGTTTAGGAGAGGAGATGGGTTAATTAGGGTGTGAGGTAGTACCGATGAAGAACACAGCTTTCCCCCAGATCCTGGATGCTTCCTCCCCCCAACTACCATGATCCGAATTCTACCTTGCAGGCCTGGATAGGACAGAGGCTGTACACTGATACATATGAGGGCTGGATGTACAGGGAATCCAGGGTGGATGATACCTTCAGGACCAAGGGTGTGAGGGACAATGCTGGGAGAGTGGAGGGTGAGTGGGTTGGAAAGGGGGAACTGATTACAAGGATCCACATGTGACCTCTTCCCTGGGAGTGGGACAGCAGAGAAGGGGGGAAGGGAGACTCCAGATAGGGCAAGATATGACAAAATAATGAGGTATAAATTACCAAGGGCACATGAGGGAGGGGGGAAAGGGGAGGGAGGGGAAAAAAAAAAGAGGACCTGATGCAAGGGGCTTAAGTGGAGAGCAAATGCCTTGAGAATGATTGGGGCAGGGAATGTATGGATGTGCTTTATACAATTGATGTATGTATATGTATGGATGGTGATAAGAGTTGTATGAGTCCCTAATAAAATGTAAAAAAAGAAAAGAGGAGAAAAAAATGATTAGGGCAAAGACTGTACAGATGTGCTTTATACAATTGATGTATGTATATGTATGAACTGTGATAAGAATTGTATGAGCCCCTAATAAATTGTTAAAATTAAAAAAAAGAACTAGGAGAAAAAAGACATTAATAGAGGTCTAAATACAGGCATGTACATATGTAAATTTATTTTATATAATGATAGGGCAATAGATCTATGTACATATATTTATATGTTAAGTTTTAAGGTAGTAGACTGACATTGGACCTCTACTCAAGTACTCCCTCAATGCAAAATGTCACTTTTACAAGCCATTTTTAATTATCAATCTATTATCAAGTTTAAACTTCCATCCCATAGGACCTTTTTAGACAAACTAAGATAAATATATTGCCTCAGAACTCATGGTAGAACTAGAAAAAAAGTTAATCCAAGGGATAACAAGTCTCAAAATTACATATATGATAAATGTCCAAGGAGAATTGTGAATCTTTCCCAGAAAAACTGAGATTACTATATCTTAAAGAACGTATTTTAGGAGCATTTGATTTGTTGTGTGCTAGAGACCTATGAAAATTGATGTGAGCTGTCTATCTAGATAAAATAGGTGAGATAAACAATCTGGAGGAGAAAACAGCGGGACTGATGAGTCCAGTAGGACACAGAAGAGGAGGAGGTGGGCGAAAGGAAGTAGACTTTAACAAACCCTGGGACAAAGGAATAAGTGATCTAAAATCAATGGCAAGGAGGGTGTAAAAGGCATTATCAAGGACAATGTAACTGAGAGGAATTACTGAAACGCAAATAAAGGTTGAACATAATAGTGGGACAAGAGGAAAGTAAAAGAAACGGAGGAAAGAACTAGGAGGAAAGGGCATTTAGAGAGGTCTAAACACAGGCACGTACATATGTAAATATATTTATATATGATGATGGGGAACTAGAGCTATGTGCATATATTTATAGGTTTAGTATTAAGGTAGCAGATGGACATTGGGCCTCCACTCAAGTACTCCCTCAATGCAAGAATGCTTTGTCCTAATAACCTGGCATTCCATGATACTCACCTTCCCTGACACAATCGCTGAAGACAAAGTGGGTGCATAAGCAAATGTGGTGAAGAGAGCTGATGATCCTGCCTATCAAAAGCTATAGCATCTGGGATCTTAAAAGTTTGAAGATAAACAAGCGGTCATCTAGCTGAGAAACAATGCCCACATGGAAGAAGCACACCAGCCTGTGTGATCATGTGGTAGACCCAGAAAAAAAATCATATCATCATGAATGAGGAGGAGTGCAGAGTGGAGACCCAAAGCCCAACTCTAGACAATTGGATATCCCCTTAGAGAAGGGTAGCAGGGAGGTGACGAGCCAGTCAGGGTGCAGTATAGTGCCGTTAAAACATACAACTTTCCTCTAGTTCCTTAACACTTTCTCCCCGACACTATTGTGACCCCAATTCTACCTTACAAATCCGACTAGACCAGAGCATGTACATGGGTACAGATAAGAGCTGGAAACAGAGGGAATCCAGGACAGATAAACCCCTCAGGACCAATATTGAGAGTAGTGATACCAGGAGGGGAAGGGGAAAGTGGAAGGAGAAAGAAGGAACTGATCACAATGATCTATATATAACCCCCTCAATGGGGGACAGACATCAGAAAAGTGGGTGTAGGGAAACATTGTTCAGTGTAAGACATGAAAAAATAATAATTCATAAATAATCAGGGGTTCATGAGGGAAAAAAAGTGGGAGAGGAGGGGAAAATACATGAGAAGCTGATACCAGGGCTCAAGTAGAAGAAAATGTTTTGAAAATGATGATGGCAATAAATGTACAACTGTGCTTGGCACGATGGATGGATGTATGGATTGTGATAAGAGTTGTACTAGCCCCCAATAAAATGATTTTAAAAATTAATAAATAGAAAAAGCGGGGAGGGGAAATGATGGGAAAATATATGATAGAGCTACTTATGGCATATATGGTAGATACATAATCTATGGTCAATTTGAGACTAAAGAGTGAAGGGGTGGAGTTTAGCCAGTCAGTCTGGTTGCAGTTTGATGGCCTCGTATGGAGGCGCTAAGGAGATGAATAACTCACTGGAGGTGGGACACATGCATACTCCCTGCGAGACATTCCTGCAGACAAGACACATGTTGCTATGGAGCTGAAGGCACCACTTGGAGACCCCTGCCAGCACTGAGATGCTTCCACTGCCATTGGATCCATAGACTTTCCATCCACTGTCCTGTGATCTTCCTGGATTTGAAGTCATTTCATGTGTTACATGAGTCTGAATTTACAGATTTTTATCAAACAAATGGACTTATATTGGACTTATTGACCTGATCTGGACTGGGTTTGGATGTTTTCTAAATATTCAAATGCTCTTTTATAGAAAACTCTCTCTTCATATATCAGTGTCTATGAATTGGTTTCTCTAGTCTATCCAGACTAATACAGCATACTTTGAATGTAATGTGTCTGATTTTTAAGATGAATGTTACTAAGTAGTCACTAAATTACCACAGAAATAGACTAAAACATGCAGTGTTTTTAAATCAAATTGTGCAGCAATTCAAATAGAATATATGACAGAAGACTGGTTGTCTTAAAAGAAACACATAAATTAAGGGTCTTACTTCTGGGAACAAAAAAAAAAGAGAGAGAAGTGGACAAACAGGATCAATGAATTTATCACAGTAACAAGAATACTTGTGATCTTCTAGTATTCAAAAAAATCTCCTGCACAGACTTTTTTAAAGTGCTGAAGAGCAAAGGCGTCTCTTTGGAGATTAAGTCACCCTGTCCCAAATCATGGTATTTTCAGTCACCTTGTGGGCATGTGAAAGTTGAGTGAAAAAGGCCAAAGAATTGATGCACATAGTTAAGGTGTTGGTGAAGAATATTGAAAGTACCATGGACTTCCAAACGAACAAACAAATCATTCTTGGAGGAGGTAAATCAAGAATGCTCCTTAGAAGATAAAATTGTGAAACTAAGTTTCACATACTTTTGACATACTGTCAGGAGACACCAGTGCCTGAAAAAGGACATCATACTTAGTAAGGAAGAGAGTTGATGACAAAGAAGAGACCTGGCTATCAAAATATATAGTGTCTGGGGTCTTAAAAGCTTGAAGATAAACAAGCGGCCATCTAGCTCAGAAGCAGCAAAGCCCATGTAGAAGCAGCACACCAGCCTGTGTGATTATGCAGTGTTGATGGGTTCTGATATCAGGCATCAAAGAACAAAAAAATCCTATCTGGGGACCCAAGCACATCTTTAGGCAACTGGACATACCCTTACAAAAGGATCGCGGGGAGGAGATGAACAGTCAAAATGCAGTATAGCATCCATTATACATACAATTTTCCTCTAGTTCTTTAATGCTTCCTCCCCGCCCACTATCATGATCCCAATTCTACCTTACAATTCTGGCTAGATCAGAGGATGTACACTGATACAGATAGGAACTAGAAACACAGGTAATCCAGGACAGATGAACCCCTCAGGACCAGTGGTGAGAAAGGCAATATGGGGGGGGGGTGGAAAGGAAGGTGGGTTAGAATGGGGAAACTGATTACAAGGATGTGCATATAACCCAATCCCTGGGAGACAAACAATTGAAAAGTGGGTGAAGGGAGACATCGGACAGTGTAAGACATGAAAAAAACAATAAATTATCAAGGATTCATAAGTGATGGGGGCACAGGGAGTGGGGAAAATGAGGAGCTGATGCCAAGGGCTCAAGTAGAAAGCAAATGTTTTGAGAATGATGTGGGGAACAAATGTACAAATGTGCTTGACACAATGGATGGATGTATGGATTGTGATGAGTTGTATGAGCATCCAATAAACTGATTTTTTTTAAAAAAGGAGACCTTTGAAAAGATAAAATGATACAGTATCTATGACAATGGACTCAAATATAACAACAGTTATGAGTACAGGGCTGGATTGAGTAGTGTATTATTATGTTTACATAGGGTTGTTTGAATCAAAGACAATTTGACAGCACCTAACACCAACTAAACACATCCACACACCACCATGACCACCACCAACACCAAGATTTACTTCCTTCTCCACAAACTCACTTCAAACTTCCTATTAAGAGTTATCTGCTTATTTGCTTTAAGAAAATAAATGAAAATAATACACATGGTGAAGGTACATTTGATGTAGTCTGGATGGAAGAAAAATACTTATAATCTGAGGTTAAAGTTTTCAAATTTCCTGATGAAATGATAAAAATAAAATTAGTAAATCTTAATCTAAGATTTCAATGGCTGGCATGCAGAACACTTTATAATAGACAAAATTATCCACACTAAAACTTACATAGCGGAAATTTAAGAGACCCACTGCTATTGAAATCATAAATTTAAATTCCCCACGACTTTCCAAATCTAAGGATATATTTGTCCCACAAACTATATTGATGAGAAAAGACCAACTAAAATGAAAAAACAAACAAAAAAAGACAGTTGTGATCAATTCGTACTCATGGTAAGGTTCATTGCATCAGAGTAAAATTTTACTCATAAGGGTTACAAAGGATGATTTTTGGAAGTAGATTACTAGGTCTTTATTTCTCATCACTTGTATATGGTCTTGAATCTCTAGTTAGGGACAAAATGCCTTAAATGTTTAACCACTAAAGCATTGCTAATGTTCTATAGCCCCACAACTACGTTAGTCCTAGCCCTCCCTGTGAAGCTGGAAGGTTTCGGTGATGCTTCCAGACTTAGAACTGAGTAGCAAGAGATGATTTACTTTTGAGGTATTAGCCACTGAAATTCTTATGAATAGCTTTGTAATACTGTACAATAAAGTACCAGAAGATAAGGCCCTTAAGTTTGAAAGCAATTAAAATACCACTAGGAAAAAACTGCTTCAAAGCAGAATTAGCCGTAGATATAGATGAAGCAAACCTTTTGGGACCTTCAGCTACTAATGGGGAATAACTCAAAATGAGAAGAAATGGCTATAAACACACATTAATAATCAAACATGGAATGCATGAGTATGCATCAAGGAAAGTTGGAAATCATAGAAAATTAAATTAAATCTATAAAGATCAATATCTAATACAATCATGAGCTAAAATGGCCAGGTTTTTGTCATGTTGAATCTGATGATCATATGGTATAGTCTATTTGGAATAACAAATTTAAGAGGACTGGTCACATATTCACCATGAGAAATAACATTTCAAGATCTATCTTGAAATGCAGTGTTGTAGGTGGTAGGATAAAATATGTAAATATATATATATATATGGTATATACCTAGAAGGAAGACAAAGATCCCTGGAGACATAGTGGGCTATGCGTTGGGATGCCAACTTAAAGCTCAGTTTAAAATAAGCAATTACTTTGTGGGGGAAGGATGAGGTTTTCTGCTCTTATAAATATCTACAGGTCCAGAAACACAAAGGGACAGTTATACCCTTCCCTGTAGTGAGGAATTAAGTCAGAATTGAACAGTGGCAGTGAGGAAGTATAAGAAAGGCCCGTTAATGAAAAACAAAACAAAACGGGACTTCCGATATGATGTCGACTGATTAAAACCAGGGGGACTCCGCAGAAATCAGTGCAGGAGAGTTACTAAGAGGGAAATTCCATACTGCTGGGTTGCAGGGGGAGTAGCATAAAAAGAAGTAGGCACAGATCCACTAGATTTTGAGGGGCTGAGGGCTTTTGGCTTACCACAGTGGAGGCTGGCTAGGGTTTAATCTGAGCCCCGCCACTGTCTCAGTCAGAGCCAAGATCATTTGGAGCCCGCCCAAGAGCTTTATCTCAACACAGCCACAGCTTGCCACTGCCTCAGGGCAGGATTTAAATCCCTCCCACCCCCTTGGTCAGGAATGAGGGCTCACCTATATTGTTACTTTTGTTGCTCTCTCTTCTCTCTTTCCCACCACAGTCTCAGTCACCTCAGGGCAAGGTTTAAACAACTCCAGCCCCACAGTCAGGGATCAGGGCTCAGCTATAATCTTGATTTTTGTTTCCCTCTATTTTCTCTTTCCCCCTCCTCAGTCTCGGCAGGCTCAGGTCTTTTTTCTTCTTTTATCTTTCTCTTTTTCATATTCACTTCCCTTTTTTTTCACATGCCACTGCCATCCTCCAGGCCACTACCCTTAGCCTAGGGCATTAACGACTGCCAGCTGGGAGAGATCCATCCTCTGCAGTGTAACTGAGGCTGGGGAAAGCTTATCCACTTCCTTCCATGTGAAATCCATCCCACCTACTTTCAGGTGAAATCCCATCCACCTTCCTCCAGGGGAAATTCTGCCCACCTGCCCTCTGCAGCGCTTAACAAATGACTGGGGCAACCCGCCCACCTTCTTTAGGAGGAAATCTTGCCTGCGTGACTTATGGGAACTCATACATCTGCTGTGGTACCATGTAACTGAGGGGACTAACTCCAGCATGTCGTAGTGCTTCACATGGCCTAAGACGGCTCAGCCAACACTCAGCAATGCTCCATGCTGATGCAGTAACCTTTTCCCAATCTCCATGGCAATAAATCTGACCAGGCCAAATCTGCCCACTATTTGGGGTGCTCTACACCAAAGCGGACACACCCACCCGCCTTCTGTGGCACTTATGTTGCAGCAGGCAACCCTGCACGCCCTTTGTGGTGTGGCAAGCTGCCATGGGCCACAACATCATGGCTTCTTGTGAGATCACACAGTGCAGCATCATCCTCTCAGGTTCACAACCACCCAAACAGAGTCCCCTGAAGACCATCCAAATTGCCCTCCAAATAACTGAATATTGGTTGACTAGGGAAAGGCAGAGGTCACAGCAGGATAAGGTGATAGGCCAATTCAATAGTGCAATTAGCTGCAGGAAGTTTAAAGATGCATTCCTATGAGTCTCCCAGAGAGAGCACAGTGCTCTACAACTCTCTGGAAAATGGAACCTGGCTCCTCTAAAACAGTGCAACCCAAATATCAATCAGCTCCAATGACCTCAACAACAAAACAGGTGAAACAAAAGTCAGTGTCAGAAGATGTCCTGAACCTAACAATGTGCATAGAAGAAGCAGACATTGATCTGCCACAGAGAGAATTTTTCAGAATGATGTAGGATATGAGGGAAACAATACAGAAAAAGATGAAATGATAGAGGAGAAAAAGAACATAGACCAAACGGAAATACAAGAACTTACAAAAATACAAAAACCAGTAGCAGGTCACGGATTTAGCCAATCGACATGAGGAAGCAGAGAACTGCACCAGTGATCTAGAGTACAGCCAAGAAGACTTTAAGAAATGTAAGGTTTATTGGGGCATGAAACAGAACCAAAGATCCAACTGGCAAAGTTTTAGAAGCAGGCTTTATTGAGAAGCTTGCGGGCAGGTTCAGCAACTCAGGGTATTGAGCTATTGAAGCCACGCAGTGGGGAGTTTGGGCTGCGTTTTTATACCCCCTGCTGGCAGGCACAGCTGGAGATGACGTGCGTGCACAGGGGTTTCACACGGGAAGCGATCGTCAAACTTATCTATAGGTCAGGGACGGGTGGAGTACACATATCTTCAAAGAGCATCCTGGGTCCGGGCATGTTTGGTTCTCAGAACTTTTGGTTTTCAGCGAGGAGAGGGGAGGCCAGTGAGGGGTGAGTTCTGAGAGCTAAGACTGAGGCGCCGGACTCAATATGGAGTCCCTTGTGCCAAGACCAGGCAAGAAACATCAACAAAAATCTAATAAGATCATCAGGCAAGAAACATCAACAAAAATCTAATAAGATCATCACCTAAATGCTATGTCTGATGCTCTGAAGAGGAACAAATTCAGAATAATGGGATCTGTAAAAATGACTTGGAGAGAATTCTTGGAGGAAAACTTCCTCAGCTTAATGGATCAAAACCAGGCAACCATTCAGGAGGCTTAAAGAACACCAGCTAGACTGAATCCCAAGAAGAAATCACCAAGGCCCTAATTGTTATACTATCCAACTTTGAGGAAAAGGAGAAAATCACGAGAACAGCTAGGGAAAATCAAGCATTCACATGTAAAGGTTCTCAAATAGGAATATGCTCAGATCTCTCAGCTGATACTGTGAAGAAGAGTAGAGAGTGGTATGACATATTCCAAAAATTGAAGGAAAATAACACAAACCTAAGAACACTCTACCCAGTCAAATAATCTATCATGATAGATGGAGAAGTAAGAGTCTTCCCAGACAAGGAAAATAATTGGGCCATATTCTTTATCAATTAAGAGAAAAGGATAATTTGATATATCTCTATTAATAAATTCTCTAAATTTGAGTATAAATTTGAGTATCTATCTGCTACATACTCCCCTATTTATCAGTCTATCACATTAGAAACATCAGGAAACTTTAGTAAATACTCAGTCAGTTGTTTTTAAATCATAAAACTTTTATCATTATATTCTTCAGTGTCACCCTTGTTTTTTTTTTCTTCTCATTCTTATCCTTCTTCTGAGAAAAGGAGAAAACATTAAGTGCACAGGGATTTGTATTTGAATTTTGAAGAAGTTGATTTAATAACACAGCTACATTGAAGGCTATTAGCACTATGTTCTGTACCTAAGTAGTTTACTATGACGACACTAGATGAACCCAAATTGCCAACGTTTCTCTTAAGCCATGAAGGGCAAACTATTTATGTCACAAAGACTCCTATGAGGTCATGAGGTAGATATGAAAACAGTGTAAAAACACACACTTGCAAAAGACTATTTTGCTTTATAGAGAATACAGTAACCATGAGGTCAGCGTGCAATAGCTCCTCGTATGTTTCTTTGTGTCCTTGCTGCCAGGTAAAATAATACCTCATGAATAATCTGAAGTAAATAGGCAAATGCTACATGACATCATCTGAATAATAAGTGATATTTCTTTCAGTTAAAAGCTTGCAACACTAACACAATATCCACAGTTAACTGGACATTCAGTATACAGCTTTAACATTAATTGAACTGATTTTTCCAAATATTCCGAAATAGAGTGAATATTCCTGAATAGAGTGAATTTTGTGTTTTTGGTTCAACCCAGAAGTCTTGGTTCTATTCATCTGCCATCTCTTTGTCTTGCTCTTCAACCTGTATGTCACTAAGTGGCTGTAACACTTACTAGAGTCAGGACTCCCTTTGAAGAAGCAAAGACAATGACCTCTTCCTGAGGTCATATTTCTTCTTACATTGGACTTTCCATGATTGGTTTATGTTCTCTTTCTGAACACCAACACTGACAGACAGAAAAATGTGGTACTTGAACCTTATTAATCCTAGTTCCTGAGTCACTCAGAAGCAAGGATGAGATTATTTGGATCATCTAGGTGACCTATGCAGGTCCTAGCTATCTCTCAAAACTCTTGGAAAATGGGTCTCTTTATTCTTAACATCTTGTGGGTCTGGGAAAAGGCGCATCTGTTTTGCCAACTATATATTACTTTTTTAGTTCAAGAATATATCACTGGCTGAAGTCTCTTTAGGCCACAATTTTGTTTAAAATGAGCAAATTGATTTCTGATTCCAGGAAAAGTACACCCCAAAACAGTCATATGGCTTCTTTGACATCAAATACTTTTTAAAACATAACAAACTGTTCTGATAAATTGAGTGCTTCTGAATCAAAGCCATATGGGAGGTGCTTGGGGTGAAGGGGAGAAGGAGCACCGGTAATTGCCCCAACAGTTCAAACATTAGAGTAATTCTAGGAGATCGGCAGGCACATCTGAAGAAACTGACCAGGTCTCTTTTCCCTGAGTGCAGATGCCTTGCCTTTCTTACTGTTAAATAGTTTAGTTGCTTATTAGTCAGAAGACCAAAATGTAATGATATTAAAGTGGAAATTCTGATTTCTTGGAGAAGAGAATTATGCTCATGTGCAGTGGAGTACCTAATAGGTCACACAGAACACATATGTGGGTTTAGTGCTTTTGCATAGGGGATAAGTCTCTCTCCTTTCCTGTGCTTGTGTGAGAAATGAGGGAGTTAAAATAAGCAGAGGGTTTATATCACACGAGAACAGTCTGATCAAAGAAATGTAACCTTTCGGCACCTATGTCATTATTGCTCTATCTTGAACTTGAAATATCAATCTGCCTGCTAAATGGAACTTTTAAAAGCAAATGTATATATTCGTGCTCCATATTTGGAACTTTTAAAAGCAAATGTATATATTCGTGCTCCATATTTAGGAAGGCTAGTTTTTGTAGTTTATGACCTGTATAATATGTAATTCTGTGATAAAAATTCTGGAATCTACTGCTGCAGTTTGCTTTTTACTAACTACTTGATGATCAGGAGTAAATCACTTACCTCTTCTTACTATGAATTTCTCATCTACAAAGTTAGCATAATGATAATCTGTATCTCATGTTTGAGTATCAAATGATACATATAATTCATATAGAAAAGAGCCTGGCATAAAATAAGCCACAAAAATGCTTTTAATTCTAAAAGAGTGAATTCTGTATGCTTCGGTCAATCCATTTTCCAGTGGCTTTTACAGTGGGCTCAAACATGAAAACAATTGTGAGATGGCACAGGAAGGGCATCCATCAGATGTATCCAACTCACAGTGGCCCTGTGTACAAATATTTTTTTCATATAAGTACTGTTTATAAGAGTACCGTATTCAATTTTAGAAAACTATTTTCAAACATAGAGTTATCAGTAGGAATGTCTTTTATGATGAGAATCACCTATAAATTCCAAAAATAAGAAAATTCACATACTTTTAAGATTAAAAATTTCCTACATTTTACTTTTATTATACCCAATAGAAATTATTTTCAAGCATGTTAGTTTCAATAATCCTTTATACATAGTTTATGTGTAAATAAGTATATATAAATATTTACCATATTAGACATTAAAACAATTTTTAAAATATTTTCAAAATAAAAATTGTTTAATATATTCAAAATAACTAATGTATATGCTACATGTGAGTGACATTTTTATGAAAAGTAACCCAAAATTAATGTTTTAGATTGCAACTCTCTTTATCACTCGATGAAAGAGAGCAGGATTCTCAAACTTGCTTACATATTTTTTTACAATATGTTTGATTCAATAGTTGTCTAAGTGAGCATATTTTAATAGCTTTTTCAGATAATGTAGAAAATTTTGTTTCATATGAATGTTTATATTCTGGTCCATTAAAACCCAAGGTAGATAGTCCACTTTGTACATTGTACCTTTTTAGTATGCATAATATTGTAACTTCATGCCTTGGCAATTTGAAAAAATTATTAATTCACTTGAGTTATGCAAATAGTCCTGGTGGTGCAGTGGCTGTACATTGGGCTGGGAACCCCCAGGTCAGAAGGTTGGAACCACCAGCTACTTTGTGAGAAGATCAGTTATACCATGTCCTATAGGATAACTATGGATTAGAAACAATTTGAGCTTGGCAATGAGCTTGGCTTTGGTTTGCGTTCTGCAGCTCTTACAAATGCTAACACATTTTATTTCACATTAACAAAAAATCACATTTGTTAATATCACTGTCAGTCTAAAAATCCTTTAGCTATTGATAAACTTTCAGGATCACCATGACAGATTTGTGTTTCCCAAAATTCTAATTTTCTCTGAGGGCTTGAAAATTTTAATTGGCAGCAAATATTGCTTCCCTTGAAGTACAGGCTGGTGCTGTTCATTTTTAAGTATTATTATGCCAAATACTCAAGCTTGAGTGCTTAAAGTTTGCTGTCAGATGTTCTTTTAAACAAAAATAAAATTCCATGAAAGAAATGGCTAGTTCAATTGCAATTTAAATACTATGCAGATGAATTCCTTGAGACAACTATTATATGAGAAGACTTCAAGAAGTTCGTAGAGAAATTTCATTATATTTTCTATCTTTTCTCAAATTTTTGGAAAGCCTTGGGCATTATAACATGTAGCATTAAGTGTTTCATGTCTAAATTTAAACTTGGTCTTTAATACTCTAAAGAGATCTTGTGCAGCAGATTTACCTAATGTAATACTTCTTTTGATTTCTTGACTGCTGCTTCCATGAATTTGATTGTGGATTCAAACAAGACAACATCCTTGACAACATCAACCTTTTCTCCATTTTTCATGGTGTAACCTATTGGTCCATTTGTGAGGATTTTGGTCCTCTTTACATTGAGTTGTAATCCATACTGAAGGCTACCGTCCTTGATCTTCATCAGAAAATGCTTCAAATTCTCCTAATTTTGAACAAATACGATGTGTCATCTGCATACCACAGGTTGTTAATAGACTTTCCTGTAATTCTGATGCTTCATTCTTCTTCATATAACTCAGTTTCTCTGATGATTTGCTTGGCATATAGACTGAAGAAATATAGTGAAAGGATTCAACACTGATGCACACCTTTCCAGATATTAAACCTTCACATAACTGCCTCTTGAGCCATGTACATGTCCTGAATGAACCCAATAGGATAATCTGGAGTTCCTATTCTTATCAAGGATAATCACAGTTAATTATGGTCTACAACAGGCGTCCTCAAACTATGGCCCATGGACCACGTGAGGCCTGCCTGCCGAGTACATTTATCTGGCCCGTCAGGTGTTTTTGCCCCATTTGGTTTTTAAATTTTTTTTTACTTCAAAATAAGCTATGTGCAATGTGTATAGGAAAATTATTCATAGTTTTTTTAAACTATAGTCTGGATCTCCAATGGGTCTGAGGGACAGTGAACTGGCTCCCTGTTTAAAAAGTTTGATGACCCCTGGTCCACACAGTTGAATGCCTGGGCATAATCAATGAAATACAAGTAAACATTTTTCTTGTGTTCTCTGCTTTGAGCCAAGATCCATCTGACATCAGCAATGAAATCCCTTATTCAGGGCTCAGGGTAGCAATTAATAACCAAACCACAAGAAAAAGAGCCAACATGAAATATTTTGTGTCCTTTGTTTTAATGAAAGACTGGCTGCACGTTGTTAGGAAAGTGGATTAGAATTGTTCGAACCTCTGGCTCTTCTCCAAAGACGTGCTAACAGAGTACAAAGGTGAGCGGGCTTAACCTCTGCAGGCAGAGTCCAGAATCCTCCTAAGGAATAATGTTGTACTTTGTTTTGCTTAATTGCCAATTAACTTTTGATATCTTAATCTACAGCCACATAATAGTCTTTTCCCTCTTTTAGGAAAGAAACCTGAATCTTGAGTTTTTCTCTCTTCCATTGTACTACTCAGCCCACTACTTACAGAGAGCAGGAAAATTAGTGGGTACAAACTGTTGTCTATTTCAAGACTTTAATGTATGATTAACACTTTTCATAAGTAGTTGTTTCAAATGCATCTTAGCATTCCTAGCAATAGATTCACATCCACGTGATAGCAATGTGAATAATGATGATGATTTTTCCCATCATTTATTTATTTTGAAATCAGTTGTCCAGTGTATGTAAATATATATCTTCCTATGAGGCTTTTCTGAATATCAGTCTCCTTCCCTATCCTTTTCCTTCACTGGCACTAAAACTTTCTAGACATTCTCTACAACAAATCAACCTTTATTTATTTGCCATTCTCTTCAACAAATCAACCTTTATTTATTTGCCATTATCAGCCTCCTCCATAAATCAGTCTTGCTCACTCACTAGTTAACATGACAGGGACCCCAACTGCCCATAGCCTGGAAATAGTAATTTTTTTTAAAAAACCTCATCATCACCAGCTGTTCCTGGAGTCCTGTAGTCCCCGCAGCTTTGACAAGTGTTTCATCTGTAACATCACTCCCCCCCCTTTTTTTCTCTTTTCTCTTCTTTGCTCCTGGCCACCACCCACAGAGCTTCACCCCAGGCATTTATTCAGCTCACATCCAGCACATGTCCTCTGCTGAGTCTTAGGTAATAAAAGCCAGCTTTAAGTAATTCATATCAGTAAAATGATCCATAAATTTTGTTCTTGCCCTAAACACATAAGTTCTTATTTTCATGAATACCACATGCTTGAGCTGCTGGCTCTGCGCACTTCTATTGGCTCTGGTCACTTGCTGATGCTAATCAGGTATGGAGGAGGTTTGGTGAAATTGCATTCTCGCAATTGGTATCTTCTGCGCTGAATTGCAAATTAGGTCGAATTGATAGAAATGAAAGTAAATTTAGGAGGGCCCTGCAGACCCTACTAATGGAGTAGATCCATTTATTTATATGGCACAAAGTTTAGTCCATGAACAAAAGCTGGATTACAAAGTCTACCTTTATTTTTCTTGCCGCATTTAGGTTTCATCATTAGATATCATCTTGAAAATAATATTTCCATTCTGCAAATGTTATAGTGGGAAGCACAAGGGTCAGATCTCTATTTTCATTCCAACACGGGCATTTACAGAAGTCTCACTTATTGTATCTGAAAATTAATAATGATAAAACCTATAAGCATCATAGAATTATTTTAAGGATGACTTGGGCTAATCCTTTCAAAATTTTGAACCTAGTCTAGAATGTTACAAGCATTTAATGGGTGTTCATCTTTCCATTTCTAGTCTGGAAACGTCGCTATTTACTTTGGTCAAATGGGTAAAGGACTTTCTGAATCCTTATGAGATTTCAAAAGAGCCACAGCAAGGTGGAAAATGAAGGCATAATGTGAGCTGAAAAGATAGTTTTAGGCATGTACCTGTCCTTCAGTCAATCACCTTGGGTAAACATGGAACAATAACTTAAAGTACAGATTGGGTGCAGTTGAACTTGAATGATGTCTGATATTAAAGTCAAAATGCATTTCCTGAGAAGCAGAAATGCCTCAAACGGTGAAGAAGCTTATATGAGAACTGTGGTAATGAACCCCCTCCACTGAAGATCTGAGTGGATAAGCGAGAGAAAGGAAGTAGAAAGGGATGTCGGGACCACACTCTATGGGACCACATTCTACGGGACCACACTCTACATGCAAGTATGCTTTGAGGTTACTGAGGGTTTCATTCCAGATGATTTCAATATAGCAGTGATCTACGTGCAGAATCAACAAAGCCCACATGGAAGAGGCACACCAGCCTTTGTTATCCAAAGATAACAATTATAAAATTTGAATATGGTGAAGGGAAAAGCATCAGAGAAAAAAATATGAACTTCCAATTTGTGGAGGGCTGATAGGATCAGTCAGAGCCCAACACCATCTGTAGAATATCTAGTAGGACTGAGCAGATCCACTTTAGCCACAGGCAAGAGTCTCAAACAGCCTATCAGGCAGAGACTATTGCAATCTTGATTATACTGGATCGAACTTGATACTTGGCCAGTAGACCTGAATAGATGTGAGCTGAATCTGTTCTGGGTGCAAGTATCTCTTGCTGGTTCCATGGCAGAAATTATGACAATAACTGATACAAGAGAATATAGGGAAAACAGGTACAAGAGTTGTAGGGAGGGAAAGGGGATTCAAGTAGTAAATCCTGAAGGCAGGAGTGGAGGAGAGCACTAGAAATGTTCTGGTTGCACAACTCCTGTAAGGCAATTTAACCAGGGTATGCGGGGCAGGGGTGGAGTGAGGAATCCTCTTACAATTGGTCTGGTGATGATTATACATCTCCTTGATATGACTGAACTATTGAATTTTGTGATGTGAAAATTATATACCTATAAAACTGCTAAAAAATAAGTTACTTTATTTCTATTTAGTTCCCTGCATTCTTATAACATTTCCACTCGCCTCTTCTTGTGCAACTTGTAAGGCATATGTCTTATGCACAACACAGACAAGGGATATACCTGCAGCACTGGATCTAACCCAAGCAAAATAATCTGAAATCATATCACGTTAACATTGAGGTTTTACTTTTGACAACACTATGTGTTAAATAAGCATGATTAATACTAGTAGAAAAAATGCTAATATCAAAAAGAGAAATTTTTTTCTATCCTATAAACTATATTGGTAGTCATATATAAAGAGGAAAGATAGCAAACAATAACATTTGCATTTATTAAGGATGCACATTGAAAGTTGTCAAAATTTAGGGGGGGAAAGGTGGATATCCTAGGCATTAGTGAGATGAAGAAAGCAGACATTACATAAGAACAATATTGTTAATATCATAAGCAAATAACATTTTTCTAAAGCTAATTCAAAATTCCCACAACTAAACCAATTATAAACATCATGATAAATGCTGAAATAATTTTTAAATGGTTGCAACAGTACAGATTTGCTAAAAAGTCAAGCTGTATTAAAAAGAGCACTTGACATAATAAGGGATATTTAAGCAAATAAAAGCTGGATTAGAGCAGATAAAACAAAAAAGATTACTTATGTTTTAACTATGTATAGGAAGTTAACTGTGTGAATTATAACAAGATATAGATATTACAAAAAATGGGAATTCCGGAAAACTTAATTGTGTTCATACAGTACCTGAATGTAATCCAAGAGATAGTTATTTAGACAGAATTAGAGGATACTGCATGATTTAAAATCAGGAAAGGTGTGAAACAGGCTTGAATCCTTTAACCAGACCTAATCTATATGCTGGGAAAATAATGGGAGAAGCTGGACTACTTGTAGAAGAATGAAATATCAAAATTGAAATATCATTAGCAACCTGTATAGACAGATGGCACAATTTCCCTTGCTGGGTTATCTAGAGAAGCACAACCAGTGGGGATACAGATAGATAGATAGAAAAATAGAGAGATAGATAGATAGATAAAGATTAAATATATTTGTTGTTGTTGGGTGTCATCAGATGCTAACTGGAAACTTCTGACTTATGAAGCTTCCAGGGGCTGATGGACTCAAGTTTGATAGGCCACACTATAAGCTTATGGCCTCAGAAGCTGATGGAAACAAGATTGGCATGTAAGATGGCAAGCTGCTGACAACTCCCAAAATCAGCAGGTCAGATATAAGTTTCTGCCTAGAGATGTGCATGAATCTAAGGTCAGCAGGCAAGATGATAGGCTACTGACCATTACTAGGACAAACAAGCAACAGAATAGATGATTGGAACAGAGCACTACAGTTCAGTTAAACAACCAGATGCAGGATCTAGAGCTAGCAAAAAGCAAGGAAGTATTTCCACAGTACCCACTTATATTAAAAGCAGGGCACGTCACCAAATAGATCTCATCAGAAGAGATTACTATGACAGATGTGCTTTATATAATTGATAGATGTATATGTATGGATTGTGATAAGAGTTGTATGTGCCCCTAATAAAACGTTAAAAACAAAAAAAGAACTGGAAACACAGGGAATCCAGGGCAGATGATCCCTTTAGGACCAGTGCTGAGAGTGGCGATACCACAAGGGTGGAGGGAGGGTGGGTTGGAAAGGTGGAACCAATTACAGGGATCTACATATAACCTCCTCCCTGGGGGAAGGACAACAGAAAAAGGAGTGAAGGGAGATGTCGGACAGTGTAAGATATGACAAAATAATAATTTATAAATTATCTAGGGTTCATGAGGGAGTGGGAGCAGAGAGGGAGGGGGGAAATGAGGAGCTGATGCCAGGGACTTAAGTGAAGAGCAAATGTTTTGAGAATGATGAGGGCAATGAACGTACAAATGTGCTTTACACATTGATCTATGTATGGATTGTGATAAGAGTTGTATGTGCTCCCAATAAAATGATTTTAATTTAAAAAAGAAGAGATTACTATGTCTTAACTCCAAAACTACTGAGAGTAATGGCCCAGTCATATTGACACAAAGCATTATCACATTTAAAATTATATAAAATTTTCAAGGATCATTTTTCAGCCAGCAAGTTTTCCATAGCACTCATTTATTGGAAGGAAGCCACACCTCTGAGGAAACTTCCTTTCAGATGATTGAGTGCTCGTGGCAGATCTCATTGTAAGAGTGACTTCATTCTGTTAGAGCTCATCATAAATTCTGACTATGTCTTAATGTCCAAGTCACTGAGTTGGCAAGAACTTTGTAAAGCAAGTGCTTTACAAAAACCTGGTCAAAAAGGAGTCCGGAAGAAAGGATAAATCTGTTTTCTGTGAAAAATTAGTGTTAACTAAAAGTATCATCTATGTTCAATATAAGAAATATTGGTCAAATATTAGTCACCAGGACTCAGGAACCAAGCTTGCATCTGAATGCCTTAAAGATCATGTTTATGAAGTGAGTGTTAATTTATAGAATGATGAAGTTGTGTACAGCAATTTCAAACTAATTACTGAGTATGTTCAGGGGGAAAACAAACAAATAAAACCCACAGCCTAATAAATGTCCATAGCCTGGATCTTACCCCTGACAAAGTGTTCTCTATGATAAAAAATATGGCAGACGATGCGTAAGGCTTATGGTGATGTCAAGGCTATTGGTGGTTATTTGCTTCATCTGTTATGTGCTGAATTTACTTTAAAAAATAAATGCAACAATCTGACTTAGAAGAATTTTGTGGTCTGTATCATCAATATTTCTGCTAAATCTAAGAGATGTTAGCAACATCATTATAATAATTTGAAAGAAATTATTTGAGAGAAGTGGTCAATAAGTTGGCTTTACACAGCAGTGAGGAAGACATAGAAAAATCTTGCCAATCTCTTTATCCTCCTCATTGTGAGCTTATGAGACGAGGAAAAATACTGAGCGATACCAAGTTTGAATTGAGAAAACACAGAGATTCGTGTTGAAAGTAATAATTCTGAAAATGTTGCTGAGGATGAGATAGATTCTGAAGTTGAAGGAACTCATAGATAGAAATAACCAGTTCCACGATTTGTTTACAATGTCTCACTTTTAATGGTGACAACTAGCTGGTATTTTAGTTTTAATAAAATAATAATAATTCTGATAACCACTGACTTAGCCAGGGGCACGCATATCTTAAGGTTTTTTGGTATAGAGAAAGGCATCAAGGGCATATTATGCATTAAATGATTATCAGGTGTGAGGTTTTTTTCACTTATCATCATTTCGCACTTACAAGTACTCTATGAATTTTCCCCTCATTTATATTTAAGGAAATAGACTTAGAAAAGTGACATGTCTTTCCCAAGATAACAAAACAGAATCAATTAATATTAGGATTCTTAACTAAGTTTTGCCAACATTGGAATGTCAGAGAAGTATGCCTATAATTTGCAGGGAAAGATCCAAGCAGGCTGGCTACTGACATCAAGCAGGTTTGGCTATAGGACCAGGGTCTCTGTCCTAAGAACCAGATTCAAAATGAGTATTCATGCATGAAAAAGACTATGACTCACAAAAAAGACTTTAGAGGAGGCACAGAAAAACAAATGGAGGAAAATGAGGATTCAAAGGAATTTGGTGAACTTCTTGGAGATGGAATTGAATTTTAGAAATAAAGAAAAGTCCAGTCTTTTGTGATTAAATAACACTGATAAAACTCTGGATGCTAGTAAAGAAGCGCACCCTTAAGTCATTAATTAATTAAAATGCATTGCATGCACAAGCACTATGTAAAATTTGAGGAGCTCCAGGGGTTCAGTTGTATTGGGCTGCTAATGCAAGGTGGATGGGTTGAACCCAGCAACAAACCTGTGGGAGAAAACTGAGTCTTTCTGTCCCTGCAAAGATGTACAGTCTGGAAAACCACAAAGAGAGTGCTACTTTGCAAGCTGGAATCAGCATCATAGAGGTGAGTATGTGAAACTCATTGACTATAAGGCTGAACCAAATATATGTTCCCATTATAGCAGAGAAGATGAACCTCAAAGAAATAATGATTTTGCCACAGGTCTGATCACTATGGCAAATACACAAATAAATGTGCTATGAAGAACAGCCAACTCTAGGATGTTATGCACATTTTTATGAGGGAAATGATTTCTTACAGAGTAGGGCAATGATCCTTAAACTATTTCCCAGGAGAGCTGCACAGAGATGCTTTCTTACTAAGATATAGTAGTTAGGATGCTCTCTCCCAATTGGCAGAAATAAATGCTATGAATGAATAAAATTGTCTAACATCTAGTTTTTCTTCTCATAATACATTTTTAATCAGAGCACCTGGTATTACTTCTCTGTGCTATCAAATGAAATGAATGAACAAGTTGCAAATGAATATTAATGAAATTTTTAAATAATGCATCATACTTATGGCTTGAGAAACAAATCCAGAGACATTCATATGTGTAAGAGAGAGCTTTCTATCAAAGATCAATTTTATATTAAGAAAACTTCTCAACCCAGTCCAGATCAAGTCCATAAGTCAGATATTTACCCATATGTCTGATTCTAGCCCATGCATTCCTCTTCAAACTCACATAGCCATTCACAATGATACCGAATGCAGGAAGATCACAGACTGGAGGGTGAAAAGTCTTGTAGATCCAATGGTAGTGGACGCATCTCCAGAGCTCTGAGAGGTTATTCTCAGAATGCTCATGAGAAGACCACACCACAAAGAAGCATCATCACTCTTAATATCCTCAAGTTGTCATGAGATTATGTAGCTACCCCATACTTATTTTGAAAGTTTCTTTTTGCCATCATCATTGTTTTGTTTTGTAAGTCCATGTGCCTATTTTTCATGTTTTTTAATTGTGAATGCATATACACTAACATTTTCCATAGCACAGATAGTAGAGTTAAAAATACAAAAGATATAGAATTCTGAAATATATAGTAAGAAGAAATATGAGAAAACTTTTTTAAAATTTTGTACAGAAAATAAATAGGATAAACTGTGCTAACATTTGTCAATCACTTTGTTCATGCTAGAGTTATATTTGTAGTATCTTACTTGTTCTTTACAGTATCTATGGCAGTTACATAATCTCCTGTCAACTTGAATGAAGAAGTTGAGTCTAGTCTGTCAATCAGGTCATAGCCAATAATGCATCTCCGGGGAGCTGGCCTTCCCCGGAGGATTCCGGGAACTCCTGTTTTCTTCCCTGGAGGTGGGACACATTTTCTCTGCTACACATTCCTGTTGACAAGCCACATGGAGCTATGCTGATGGCAGCCAGAGCCCTGGAGCTAGAGGAGCCATGTGTAGACCCACACCAATGCTGAGATGTTTCCACCACCACTGGATCCACAAGACTTTCCACCCACTTCCCTGTGATCTTCCTGCTTTCGGCATCATTGCATATGTTGTATGGGTATGAAAAGGAATTTATAGAGTGGTATTGGACATATGGGTTAATATTGGACTTAGGGACTGGACTGGGATGTTATCTTAATATACAACTTGTCTTTGAAATAAAGCTCTTTCTTACACGTATGAGTGTCCCTGGATTTGTGTCTCTAGTCAATCCAGACTAACACAATATACAACGAGGCAGAGATCAACATCTCTGTGAAAAAAATAAAGTATAGTGATTCAGGGGCTTGACTCAGGTCATACCATTACCATGTAGCACAGAGTTTGAGACCAGGAATTCTGAGTCATACATTGCCCATTAAACTAATGAATTCTACCTTTTAAAACTCAGATTTAGAATTGCTCGAACTAATACTGGACTAATGCTTTCATGTGCTTGCATAAGCAGTGCATTGCCCGTATCTCTCTTCTATCTAAATTCTGAAAGAATTTCTTTAAAAATACTTGTTCACTCAGCCTTCTCATCCTGCTTGTTCTTATGAACACTATTAAACTTATTTTTTTCTTTACTTTGTGCTCTTTTTTTTTAACATTTCACAACAACGATGTGTGTGTGACATTGTCTTTAAACCAACTTTCTTTTCAGCCACACCTTCGTTCCAGCAGTCATCTTTCAATTGATCCTCTGCTCAGCCTAGAGTCCTGCCTTTCCAGGCATCAGAATGTCCACATGGACCTCTTAACTCCCAGAGCAGTTAGGATAGACCTACTCAGGGCAATTTGTCCATCATAGCTTTCTGCAAACTGAGGCATAGCCCAAGAGATATGTAGCATGGGTGGTTTAAGGGCATTGATTTCCATTTTGCTCTTTCGTAAAATTCACCTGCCCCAAAATTCCACTTAGGGAATACTTTCTCTTTTGAACTTTCCCTTTTATAATGCCTTCCCACATTTTAGAATAGAAAGACTTTCAATTTTCTTAATTGCAAATCTGACAACCTGAGGAGGTAAAACTTGTGAAGAAATTTACTGACTTCTTTCAATAATAATTAAATCCAGAATAATTTAAAACATGTATATAATTATTATAACTTGGATAGGCAAATACTGATTTAAATTCTCATAGCATATTTTATTGCAGTTATATGTGATGAGTTGACACTAAAAATGGAGAGAAAATGCAAGCTTAACAGTAAAAGAGACTGATAAAATTTCTACTTAAAAAGAAGAGCCGGTTTAGTATCCAATAGTTATGGTATTCAGATTCCATCAGATATATTTAGAGGTATATATTTGTTTTAAAATACAATGTTCAAAACACATTACAAGCAGAATATTTTATAATTATTTAATTATTAAGGAAACTTGGTAAATACATCTAATTATATATCACAGTAGATAGAATTTAATATAATGTGAGTAGTACATGTGACTATATTTTGAGGAAAGCTGTTCTATTGAAAATCTCTCATCCTTTCACTATCCACTAACTTACCAGATCATACCACAAAATACCGCACAACACACTAGACATACCATGTCACGTAAGATAAGGTGTATGATTCACCCAGTAAACTTCTGATTATTTGCTAAGACTCAGCTCAGATTCTGTATTTTGGAGCATCTCTGACTACCTTACATGTGGTAATGTGTGTTTCCAGATGCTCTAAGATCTGCCTCTCTCACTCCTCACTATAAGTTGGAATCAACTTGATGGCAGTGGGTGTGGATCTCCCCTTTAGAGGTGTTCGAAAGGTATAGTGAGTTACATGTCAGGCTGCTAACTACAAGGCCAGCAGGCATTTCGTGGGGGGAAACATGAGGCTTTCTACTCTCTTGAGTCCAAGGATTTAAAAAATGTTCTCATGTTGTGGTGATGTTTGTACAACTCTGCTTTATATGACTGGATTTTTAATTGCATAGTGTGTGAGTTATATGTCAATAAAACTGTTTTTTTAAAGAGTTACTATTGGAAACCCACAGGGGTATTCCTTCCTGTCCTAGAGGCTTTCTGTGAGTCAAAATCAACTCAATGTCAGTGAGTTAGTCTTTTTTGGTTGCTCTTCTCTTTGACCCATACTTGAAAATCAAGGTGCGTCACTTATCTCTAGCTTGGTGTCTTCTTAGAATGCTTGACATGTAAATGGTCTACATAAGTATAGGTAAAGATGCTTATTTGACCAAATAATGTAATAATGTCTATACATTTTCATGCATAGACAAAGATTAAAGTCTTATTTCTTGCAAGGTTCCCAGGCCACATAGAAGGCGAGTGGACAACCTAGCTGAATTATTTTCATAGTAATTTAGGAATGGAGAAATCCTGCCCCTCCCGCCCCCCAACCACCACTCCAAGGAACTGCATTTATCTGAATGTTGAGATAAATGTGTAATTTAAAAAATAAGAAAAGGAAAGCCATAAAACCCATGTGTCTCAACCCTCAATTAACCCACTGCTTTTGAATTTGTTAAAAGAGGACAGACTTCTCTGACCACAATATAATATCATATATCATGAAGTGAAAATGTCAGTCAAAAGGTAAGTCAGTTTGAGCCTGCCTTTAATACAAATAAGTATTCCTTTCTAAGAGCATATGTTGGTCAGCTTTCTCTTATTCCTCTTTCTGAAAGATGACATCATACTGCCTCTGAGCACACTTAATTGATATCAATATACCTAGTTAAAGTGAAGTCCCTTGCATGTCCATGCTACAACATAGTATGAACATGCAATGTATTTTTATTAAGACACACTAATGTGTCAAATGTCATATTCCATTAGCATAGATTGAATAATTTGACTAAAAATCTCGGTGGGTTTGAATCATCTTGTGGCTGGCAGCCCAATGCTTACTCAACCCTACCACTTTGCCCATAGATGCTTTCAGAATTGCAACTCAAAACTTGATTTTTTTTTCTTCAGTTTCTTCAACTTGAAATAGTCTGAGCATTCTCTATTCCATTTGGGTTTTCCAAATCCAGATCATTATATGTACCCTTTTCTTTCCAAATCCGTCTTTCAAATCTTCTGCTTCGCTTTTTATTTAATCATTTCTTCCATTTGCTTCAATTACTATATGATCAAGAGCAAGTTTCAGAATCTCTTCTGATATCGTTTTTTGTGTTTTTTCCCTTTCCTTTCTTTCCCAAACCAATTTATTGTGAGCTAATACAGATATCATAACACTGCATAGTTCAATCACATCTAGCAGTAATGTAAAATTGCTATCACAATCAATTTCAAAGCATTCTCTTGCTTCTTGAACTCCTTGATATCAGTTCCCCTTTTCCCCCACCACACCCCCCAGGAACCCTTATTCTACCTGTTGTCTCTATAGATTCATCAATTATAGGTTTCATAAATCACAAAACAGAAAAACATATAACAAAACTTCAAGAGGGTTATCCCTAATGAAAAAATACATCAGGGATAAACCCCAATAAGAGAAAAGACACAGTCTCTCTCTCTCTCTCTCTCTCTCTCTCTCTCTCTCTCTCTCTCTCTCTCTCTCTCTCTCTCTCACACACACACACACACACACAGAAAATGTTGAAAAACATATCAGGCCCTATATGTATCAACTGTCAAGGTTTTAACTGGTAAATCAGGTTTATCATTCTGATCTCTGGTACTCTTTTCTCCAATAGCACCGTTTGAAGACTAGTTTATTCCAGTCTCTCAATTATGCATGGAGGGAAATCACCTGAGGCTTATATCCTATGTAGATCTCATAAATGTAGCTTGGGCTTCATTTTCATCCTATGTAGATCTCATAAATGTAGCTTGGGCTAGATCTCATAAATGTAGCTTGGCCTTCTGCAAACCAGAATCTCACAATACAGGCCCTCATGCTATTCTCTCCTTCTGCTTAGGATATATGTGGTTTTGTGTTTGTTTTTTTGTTTGCTTGCTTTTAAAAAAATCTGCTTTGGGCTCCCTTTAGAGATCTCCTTGTTAATTTATCCTTTCCTACTTTTAAAAACAACCTTTTGCTTTCTTTACATGTAATGTTCTTCAATTCATCCTACACCTCATGTGATCTTCATCCAGTAGTGTTCAAATCTTCTAATCTATTCTTGAAGTAGACTCTAAATTTAGGTTACATATACTTAAGGTAGTCTGTCAGTTTGTCGCTTTCAGTTTTTCATGCTGTGATCACTTGGCTTTAGCTTATTGACGTGACACAACTCAAAATGTGAACCATTGTAAACGCAATCAGTAGTTAGTACTGTATAAATTTGTTTCTCTTATAATATTATACTATTGGATATTTTAATGCTATACAATTGACATTAGATCATTCACATATTATTCATTTTCAAAATGCTTTGCATTTTGTAAGATTCTATTTACTATCTCAACTATGATGATAAGTCAGAAAGGTTGCGAGGATGGTTCTGGTTTGTCCATGTATGAATGTATTTCAAACAAAACATGTCAGGGCAAGCTATTCTTTATGGCATTTTCTGAAGAGGTTTCAACAAGACTGTTGCTTCCCAGAGAATTTACAGGGACACTTAAATTCCAGCAGAGAGGTCAGCTCAGAAGATTATTTGTGAACCAAAGGGGTCATATTAATAGATTTTCTCCAAAGACAGAGAATGATTTGGGGGGATTAGTAGAAAGACATTTTATGAACATAGGAACCAACTACATTGTTGGTATACTGGCCCCAACAGATGAATGGATCCTTAGATGTGGCTTTGAAATTACAGAAAATAAAACAGACAGACAACAGGACACATGCACTCCTTGTCCCTATGTCAGGGCCAAGATAGTTAATGTATTCTTTAATGGGTATCTATAATTATGGATATAGTTCAAATCTTTCAAAAGGCGTTGTGTTAATCGGGTTGACTAGAGATACAAATCCAGAGACACTCACATATCTGTGAGATAGTTAAAGTTTATTTTGCCAAACAGGCTGATAAACACATGTGGGATCAATTGAAGGCTAGAGAGATAAATGGCTCCATAAACCTCAACTTTCTAGTTCTTGGGTCTCTTGTTTTCTGATGGTTGGACCAGGGTGCAGCTGCCTTAGCCAGTTCCCTGCTTTAGCTAGCAAGGCTCACTTCCTGCAACATGACCCTGGGGAGAAGCCACATGGGCCTATCCTGATGCAGAGCAACTGTGTGGTAGAGCAACTGTGTAGAGACTCCTGCCAGTGCTGAGATGCTTACACGCTCACTGATTCAGTTTTCTTCCTGCAGTTGTGTAATTGTGTGTTTTTTTGTGAGATTGAGAAGGACTTTGTAGATTGGTGTTGGACATATGGGCTAATGTTGGACCTATGGGCTTGGGCAGCACTGGGTCAGGATGCTTTCTTAATGTACACTTACCCTTTATGAGTTTCTATGGATTTGTTTCCTTAGTTTACCCAGACTAACACAATATGTAAGAGAGAACTTTATATCAAGAAGTATTTATGTATCAATAAAATATCCCCGCCCAATCCAGATCAAGTCCATAATTTCAATATTATCCCATAAGTCTGATATTAGCCCATGGATTCTTCTTCAGATTTACACAACACATGCAATGATGCCAAATGCAGGAAGATCACAGGCTGGTGGGTGGAAAGTCCTGTGGGTTCAGTGGTGGCGGAAGCATCCCCAGGGCTTTGGCTGCCATCAGTGTGGCTCCATTTGGCTTATCAACAGGAAAGCAAAGCAGAGAGAATGTCCTGCCTCGAGAGAAGAAACTCCCAGTATTCTCATAAGAAGTCTACGTCCACAAGGAGAAATCAATCAGGCTGTGCCCTGATTGACAGGATGGCCTCCTTCCCTATAACCTATTTATTAAGTTGACATAAAACTATGTAACCACCACAGGCATACACATAATATATTAAACATGTAACATAGTGAATCATAATAAATGGGCAATGGATGAGTCAGTGTCTTGACCTAGTATGTCCCTGAGATAGCTTGACCTAGCATCTGCACCATTCCCAGGAGAATAATCTTTGATCAGTATCAGAAGAAGACACCATAAGAGAGTTTGCTACATTCTATGGTGGGTTGGTCAATAGAATCTGATTACTATTATCTACAGGTAACCTCCAGGCACAGCGATTAGCCAGACACAGGTACGAAACATCTTTTATGGTAGTTCTTTTATGATAACTACTTTATGGAGGGTTATTGGAGAGACTGTGTTCAGTCATGAGAATGTGTGCTAAGATTTGTTTATATCCCATAACCATGAGGGCCTTCCCCACCAGAGTCAGCTTTCCAAACTCTAATTATGAGCAGGGAAAATTTGGCCATTTACATTCTCATCCATTCATCCCATACTTTGGGTTGCTATACTATATTGGTTAATATATATATATATATATATATATATATATATATATATATATATATATATATATATATATATATATATATAGAGAGAGAGAGAGAGAGAGAGAGAGAGAGAGAGAGAGAGAGAGAGAGCGACAGTTGAACCAAGGAATTTTTTTTCTAGAACAGAAATGTTTCTGTGTATTCTTTGAGGTAGAAAAGGCTGTCCTACAAAGATTTTATTGAAAACCCTTATCTTTTCAGCCCTGGTCTTGCCTCTTCAGATTTCTTTTTGTTCTTCAAATTTAAAGAACATGTTTTTAAAACCAAAATGTTAATATTACTCATGAATATTAAAACTGCCTTGTTGATGTGGTGTAAATCAAAGAATATATACTTGTTTGGAAAAAAAGGTTATAACCTTTTACCATGAAAATGCTGTCTTCGGAAATGTATAAACATATATGGGGATATGGTGAGGAATAGTACCTTTGAACTTTAATGTTTTTATTTTTTAAATGCTCCTATGATTTGTCGCTATACTTTTCATCTACCCTAATAAGTTAAAAATTTAATGGGAATTATTTCATAATTCATTGCAATAAAATCTCCACAGCTATTTTATGTTATCTTATCTCTGTCTCTATGTTTCTCTCTCTTTCTCTCTCTCTCACACACACACACACAGTGCCAGAATTATCTACAGAGATAGAGAGAAATAATTTGCATTTTTTGACTATGGGACTTTTGGAAATTAAATGCGTGGCATTCATAAGGATTAAATAAACTAACAAATGTAAGTATTTCACACTATTTCTAACACATAGAAACTGATTTAATGAATGCCAGTCTTCTCTTTGCAACCCACAGACTGTTGGAATTGAGAAGCTGTGCAGAGAATTATTATATTACCAGGTGTAGCTAAAGGTTCTTTTCATGAGTTTAAAACTGCCTATCTACTATCTGTGAAAATAATATAAATTACAACAACTACCTCTATGTTTATAAACATGAATTTGGTAGTAAATATTTGCTTGTTCCTGAGTTTGCATATTCTGTATATTTTTCAGTAGTGCTTTATAACTGAAACATTCATTGTGAGAATAAATCATTTTAACTCATATTTAGACTATAGCTATTATACCTATGTTAGACAGGGTTCTCTAGAGAGACAAAACAAGATTGCTAATAATTATATATATATTTGTAAAGATAAATAAATATATAGTACAAGAAATGAACAGTTAAATTATAAAGCAGTAAAAATGGCTCAGTGCAACTCACTCTGGTGAGAGAGTTGTGAGACACTGGCAGTCCTTCAAGTCTTGAGGGCCGCCAGGTAGTCCTCTGTAGTGAGATTCAGG